>NC_084631.1:9943674-10043674 GCF_033978795.1 Nerophis ophidion | reverse complement strand
ATTTTAGCATATTTGCTAATGCTAATGACGCTAGCTTGATTACATTACAATAGCATGTACAAATATGCATGAAAATACTCCGAAAGATATTACACATGGGAAAGTTAAGTAAGGAAGAATTGTTTTTGTTATATTGTAAAACTTATAAACGTCGCTTGGAGTGATGAATGAAGAATGAGTAGAAACGCTATTAACGAATAGTAGAAGAAACAGAACATACTTCTGGTTAAAGCCACGAAACAGGAAGTACATCGTCAACCCACGGCACCTGTAGTGAGCAAACTCGTCCGAAAGATGGCGCTACAGCACAAACGATAACACACTTGTTTAGTGTGTCTGTGCTTCATAAAAAATATTTGTTGAATACAAACATTTTGGCCGTTAGCGAAGAGAAATCCACATATACACCAAACTGTTTTATAAGTCTAAGGGTTCAAAGCATTGGAAAAAAGTAGCAGCTTCTAGTTCAGAAAATACGGTAAGTACCAAAAACGTAGCAGTGGAAAGTTGGAGGGAATTGTTGCAGAGTTGAAAAAAAAGAGACTATTTGCCATGAGTACATTAATGTCACTCGTAATTATTGAATAATTAAGGATGCAGGCTGCATGCTACAGCAAGTTTTAATTGTAATCAGACCAAACTTTTCTAGAGAAATATGCCAAAGCAGACGTATTTCAAAGTGGAAGAAAAGACACTACCTCTCGTTCAGCAGCACAAGAACACACACACACACCGCCCCTTCTCAGGTCGACTTCCATCTCTCTCCCTGTCGACTGCTTTCTCCTCAGGTCCTTCCCATTGTTAATGTGGGTGGATTTAACTTTTTTGAAATGTTATTATTGTCGCAATATGGTTCTTAAAGTAAATTATTTTTGTGATTTCGGACCATTTGTGTGGGCAACAAAGTGACTTGTGTGTGTGTGCGCGTGTGGCCGGAGCGGCGCATGCAGCACAGTTCAGCTAGTTAATAAAGAGAAAGCTTCTCCATCATCTCTGTGTATTGTTTGTGTGATATACAGTACTGCATTGCACTTTATATTGTGTTCAAAGTCGGGCTGGACGATATGGCCTTTTTTTAATATCTCAATATCTTTGGGCCATATCCCGACACACTATATAAATATCTCGATATTTTTGTCTTAGCCTTGAATTAGCACTTGATGCATATAATCACAGCAGTATGATGATTCTATGTGTCTACATTAAAACATTCTTGTTCATACTGTCTTAATATATGCTCATTTTAAACTTTCATGCAGAGAGGGAAATCACAACTAAGTCAATTTAGCAAAACTGTTTTTATTCAACAGTTATTAAGCAGTGGCACAAACATTCATGTCATTTCCAAAACAAACTGCACGATTGTCAGAGACATTTCAAAACGAGCTATTAGTGCACTTTTGTGCATGATGTCCCTAAGATGACATAACAAAACAACACTAAATTAAAGTGCACTTTTTGTACAGAACACCACTACAAAAGTTAAAGACAAATAAAGTGCCCTTTTGTGCATGATGTCACACAAGATATTTCAATAAAGTGTCACATAAAAATGAGCTGCATATCGAATAGTATATGTCATACGGTGTTGATGTGGAAATAGTTGCTTTGGCATTTTGTGGGTGTGGCACCGAACGGAGATGTTGACATGCATGGTTTGAAGCACTCTTCATTCTCTAACGGGTGACTTTTAAAATGATCCTACAAATTAGCAGTGCTGCTACTTTTTGTGGCAACGCTTCTGCCGTATATATCTTCAACATGTTCCCGCTTGAAGAAAAAACACTGCCAGACGATGCACCCGTGCTGTTTTTCTTGGGAATTAATTATTCCTTCACTTGTTACCAGATTCGCACCTTCTCTCTCTCGTGTTACCACTTGCAACACATCGTTACGATCACAGCTAATGTCGCTACCTCTCTGCTCGGGGACGGCGTGTGACGTTGCACGCGTGATGTATGTAAGAAGGTGCGATTGTTTTAAGTCTCTGTCAGAAGTAGAGACAAGAAAGAGGGAGAAACGCTTGCAGTTCAATGCCCGCAGCCAAAAGCAACTGCGTGAGAACGTATAATCGAATATCACGATAAAGTCATTTTCTATATCGCACAGAGACAAACCTGCGATTTATCGAGTATATCAAGATATCGCCCAGACCTAGTTCAAAGTTCTACAAACCTTCACTAAAATATGGACTGTTGTCGAGGCTGTAACCCATTATTCATATTTACATTGTTTCTTATGGAGAAACTAGCTTCACTGTATGAACTTTTAGATTTTACGAACCCTGTTCAAGAACCAATTTTGTAAAACAAGTTTCCACTGTGTATGTGAAAATTATGAATAAATATGTAGAAATAAAATAATAATGATATTGGAATAATATATATTAATATTAGTGTGGGTAGAATAAATATATAGATATCAATATATATGTATATATATATATATATATATATATATACTGTGTACACACATATATATATATACGTATAAATATACATATATATATATACGTATAAATATATATATATATATATATATATATATATATATATATATATATATATATATATATACATATATATATATATACACATACTGTGTACACACATACACATATATATATAAATATATATATATATATATGTATGTGTACACACATATATGTGTATACACATACATATATATATATATATATATACACACACATACTGTGTACACACACATATATAGATATATGTGTGTGTGTACACAGTACACGTATATATATATATATATATATATATATATATATATATATATATATGTGTGTACACAGTATATATATATATATATATATATATATATACATACACATACATACATACACACACACACACACATATATACACACGTGCATACATGTATATATATATATATATATATATATATATATATATATATATATATATACACATGCATACATATCTACACACATGCATACATGTATGTGTGTATATATGTATATATATATATCTATATATATATATCTATATATATATATCTATATATATATATATATATATATATATATATATATATATATATATATATATATATATATATATAGATATATATATATATACATAAAAATCCAGTGTGTTTCAGATTGTAGAGTGGACCACAATGGAAACAAGCCTTTTGGCTTTTTGTGCCTTTTTAAAGCATTACATGGATTCAATTATTCGAGATGTCAATAAACTTCTCAATCAATCAATCAAAAAGAGTGGCATGGCCAGCAACATGAGGGTTGCAGGTGTGATTCCTGCTTCCGAAATTTTAATAAAGGCCATTGTGTTTTGGGCAAAACAATAATCCCACTTAGCTGCCAGTGACCCCTCCAATGGGGTGTGTGAATGTGCAGGACTCCCTTGATCTTAAATAAAAGGTTAAAAAAAAAAAAGCGGTCCCCAGAATCTATAGCGATTGACATGTAACTTGAAATGTGTTTGCATGAAGTGACTGAAACAACGTCTTCTGAAAGTCAGACTAGGACAAAAGTGAAGAGGCGTTTCCTGACATTATGCTGCATATATTAGCATGCAGCACATACATTATTCACTTATTTCACTATAATTATAGTCAATTCTTGCCACCCACTTTTCTTACCTTTTGTAGGATATTTTCTGTTTCCTTTTATGGCAGTCCATCACCCACTCCTTGCGCACGATTATGCCCCCTGCCGACTGCACCTGGCTGTACTTTGGCGTGTTTGCAAAGGCACAGCTGGACAATAATGAAAGCACAGAGAACACACACGCAAATAAATGAGATTTCTGAAGACAAAAGCAAGTGAGGACAAAAAGTCTGACACAGTGATCAAAGTCAACGTTAGCAAGAGCTTCAATTATCGAGGCCCTGACGCCTTCTTCAAAGCTGGAGCCTTGTTATTTTTTTTAAAGTGATAAAAGTAATAAAAACTTTTTTTTTTTTCAATACTTGTACTGTAAAAATCTCTGTTTTATTGCTGTCTGACTCTGATCCTTGTTTTGATGGATCGTTTTTAATATGTTTACTATCAGTGGTGCACAACTGCACCGCAACATTCTGTGTTTCCGATTTTTTCATCTAAAAAAAACAGGATAATAAACAATCAATGAATATACAAACAAAACTATTTGTTATGCATATATTTTATATAAATACATAAATATGTCTATTTAAAAACAAATATCAAGGGTAAACTAAAAACATAGGTAAATACTTAAATAACTATTATTGTATGTGCAAAGTAATAAGCACCGTTCGTGTTTCGTTTTTGTTTTGGGTTAAACAAATAAATGCGTCCCCACAGTGCCCTACCAATAGTGAGTTAGTGCTTACAGTAAAAACCACTGTACATCACAACCACAGTTTTGTTGTTAACAACTGTTGAGCGGAACCTTCTCCCTGTTGGCGCGGCGACGTCATCATTTTCGGGTACTCTGGCGGCTTTCTCCGCCCCATGGAAGGGACAATGCCGTAGTTTTCAGACCTTCCCACGCTGGAGGCTATTGTCAAAATCCTTCGTTTCAGACCACTAGCAATGCTGTTTGCGTGGGGATAAAAGGCTGAAACGCTACTTATTTTCACTGTTTCCACCTCAAAAAAATTTCGTGGGAAAGGCCCTCAGTGTAGCTCCTCTCAGGTACACTGATCGTTTTGAAGAGTTTGTTCCTGGCCTGCTTGCTTGAACAGGACCCAGTGCCCAATCCTGTAGGACTCCTCCTTGGCCTGACGCGGCTTCCCAAGCTGAGGTATAAACCACGGCTTATTGTTGTTGTACGTGCAGAAGGTCCTAGTCCGCACATAAATGTCCTCACAGAAGCTGATCTATGAGGGGACCCTCTGTGAAGATTGCGATTTAATCTTCAATAAAGTGGAATTATGCGAGCCTTCCGTAAGTCGGCATCCCAGGGAGAGTAAAAATATTACACTAAATGTTTGTATGGTTAGTTTGCATGTTTAGCACCAAGCAATGCTGCGGATGCTACAGTGTCACAATAACGCGACAACCATCACTTGGATTCTAAAACTTATTGCTCATCCTGTTTCTGTTCGGGCTCAAAAATATAACATTCTGGATCATAATTTCCCCAAAGTAATCGTTGGTGGCTCTCACAAAGTCTGCTTGATTAGCATTGTTGTTGATGGGGAAGAGATCTGTGGTTCCTCCCCTACGTCACAGATCACGTTGCTCATTATGTCTCAAAATAGCTCCCGAATCTCTGTAAGATTGATACTATTGTGATTATATGTATTTATCTGCAAACTTTGGAAGTCTTTAGGTGTCATACATCAGATATATATGATAATAGCTTCACAGGCAACTTGTTTCTCAACTCTACTGGTACTTTAATCGAGATCGTCTAAAGCAGTGGTTCTTAACCTTTTTTCAGTGATGTACCCACTGTGAACAGTTTTTAAATTCAAGTACCCCCTAATCAGAGCAAAGCATTTTTGGTTGAAAAAAGAGATAAAGAAGTAAAATACAGCACTTTGCCATCTGTTTCTGATTATTAAATTGTATAACAGTAGAAAATATTGCTCATTTGTAGTGGTCTTTCTTTAACTTTTTGGAAAAAAGGATATAAAAAATAACTAAAAACTTGTTGGAAAATAAACAAGTGATTCAATTATAAGTAAAGATTTCTCCACATAGAAGTAATCAACTTAAAGTGCCCTCTTTGGGGATTGTAATTGAGATCCATCTAGATTCATGAACTTAATTCTAAACATTTCTTCACAAAAAAAGAAATCTTTAACATAATATATTTATGGAACATGTTCACAAAAAATCTAAATGTCAATATTGAATATTGCATTGTTGCATTTCTTTTCACAGTCCAGAACTTACATTCATATTGTGTTGAAGTATTAGTCAATAAATATATTTATAAAGGATTTTTGAATTGTTGCTATTTTTAAAATTTTTTTTAAAAATCTCACGTACCCCTTGGCATACCTTCAAGTACCCCCAGGGGTACGTGTAACCCCATTTGAGAACCACTGGTCTAAAGGTTTAGTGATATTTCTTGGCACCTTTTTGGCTGATGATATCCAGTTTTACTGCTCCTTTAAGCTGTCTGAGATCCAATTGTTTAGTGGACACAAAACAATGGCCATGCGATATCTTTCTGAACCTTAATGCAGACAAAACAGATGACTCATTTCCAGGGATAAAAATAACGTACTTGGCGGACTTAGGCCAGTCTAGTAAGCAAAGACCCAGAAACTTGGGAGTTCTCTTTGACAAAGATAAGTCATTAGTGCAGCATTGTAAGCAGCTGACAAAGAAGTGCTTCCTTCATCCAAGGAACATCTACCAACTCAGGAAAATGGTGTCAGAGAATGATTTGGAGCATTCCTGCTTTGGTGTCCTTGCGTTCAGACCATTTTAATAGTCTGTTTTTATGTCTGAACAAGAAGGAGCTCTCTCGACTGCAATCGGTGCAAACCTCTGCATAGAGAATTCAGACGCGTGCAAATAGGGACACACACATATACCTTGTTCTAAAAGAACTTCATTGGCTGCAAGTATCCTTCCTATAAGATCAAGTCCAAAATTCCATGGTCAGGCTCCTTCCTATGTCAGTGTTCTGATCCATCTTTACACCCCAACTGGGGCTCTGAATCTGCTGTAGGTTCCACCCACTCATTTTACGGAATGGAGGTGAGCGATCCTTCCAGACTGTGGCTTCCATGCTTTGGAATGATCTTTCGCTCTCATTGTGCTCAATAAACACTTTTGAAAACTTTAAACGCAATTTAAGTTGTTTATTCAAACTGAGTTTTTATATTGTACTGTATATCTATATTGGCATTTTGTATTAGGGTAATTGCTAAGATTTTAACTGTGTTAAGAAGCACTTTGTGGGTTTTTGTCTGTAAAAGTGTCATACAAATAAATGTTACTTACTATTATTAAGAAATTCTATACATTTTTTGTGATAATAATTAACATTGTGTTTTGTTGAAAGCAGTTGTTAACGCAAACAAAGATAGATTGAAAAAAAACACAAAAAGAGGGAAGAAATACACCCGCTTTTCATTTAACCTTCATGATTTTTCATTGAAAGGGGAACTGCACTTTTTAGTATATTTGCCTATTGTTCACAATCTTTATGAGAGACAACAAGGGGCCATTTCAATAATAACAACTCTAAAAAAACTCAAAAGCTAGAGACATTTTGTCTGACAAATCACTTTGTGGAGCTTCACAAAGAGGCACTTGCAAAAACAATTACACATAATATAAATCAATCTATTAGACAAAGGATAGTGCATTCTTCATGGAAGATTGCCAGAGTCACCCGAATATACAAGAGTGGTGACAAAACAAAACCAGAGAACTACCGTCCAATTAGTATTTTACCCATTATTTCAAAAATTACAGCGAAATGGGTTGCTGCGCAACTAACTGAAAATCTAAATAATAGTCAGACCTCACTCCATCCAATGCAGTTTGGGTTTAGGAGGCATCACTCCACAGAGACAGCCACTTGTTATTTTGTGGAAAATTTATAAAATCTACTGGACCATGGTGGTTTTGTGGGTGCTGTGTTCCTTTACCTGTAGCGAGCATTTGACACGATCAATCATAAGGTTTTAATCGCTAAACTAACCCATTTTAATTTCTCTAAAAGTGTCCTTTGCTGGATAAAATCATATCTGTCGGGCAGAAAATAAGCAGTGCAAATTGATAACTCACAATTTACTTTTTTTGCATGTACTGCTGGTGTCCCACGAGGCTCAGTACCGGGACCAATTTTATTCAGTCTATATGTCAATAATCTACCTGATGTGTGTAGAGCTGTAAAGGTATAGTTATATGCTGATGACAAGGTTTTGTATGTTCATGCAAAAACAAAATGTGAAGCCGCTGCAGTTTATGTCATGTCTGCATCTCAACACTAAAAAAACAGTCAGTATGTTTTTCTCTCGGAAGTCAGCGAATGGTGAACAACCATCTGTGCTAGTCAATGGTGAGAGATTAATCCGCAAGTCAACATCTCTGTATGAAAAAAATAGTCAAACACAGGAGATAACGTCCGCAGTAACCTACCAAATAGCAAATACACAATTAGATTTCCTACTATGCAGTTAATTCTTATTTTACAGTTTTTTAAATATGTGACATCATGCACAAAAGTGCACTTTATTTGTCTTAAACTATTGTATTGGTGTTCTGTACAAAAAGTGCACTTTAATTTAGTATTTTGATATAGGTATGGCGTGGCGCAGTGGAAGAGTGGCTGTGTGCAACCCGAGGGTCTCTGGTTCAATTCCCACCTAGTATCAACCTCGTCACGTCCGTTGTGTCCTGAGCAAGACACTTCACCCTTGCTCCTGATGGGTACTGGTTAGGGCCTTGCATGGCAGCTCCCTCCATCAGTGTGTGAATGTGTGTGTAAATGGGTAAATGTGGAAGTAGTGTCAAAGCGCTTTGAGTACCTTGAAGGTAGAAAAACCGCTATACAAGTACAACCCATTTATATGTCATCTTAGCTTGTTTTAAAATGTCTGTGACAATCTTGCACTTTCTGTTTTGAAATTACATGAATGTTTGGGCCACTGCTTAATAACTTTAAATACAGTTTTGGTGAATTGACTTAGTTGTAAATTCCCTCTCTGCATGAAAGTTTCAAATTAGCATATATTTTTACAGTATGAACAAGAATGTTTTAATGTAGACTCATAGAATCATCATACTTGTGTGATTATATGCATCAAGTGTTAATTTGACGCTAAGGCAAAATATCTATATATATATCGTGTATCGTGACATGGCCTAAAAATATCGAGATATTAATAAAAGGCCATATCGCCCAGCCCAAATGCACGCACAATTAGATTATTCGCTTGTTTTTTTTTGTTTGCTGTTTTTGTTAGTCCATGGTCTGTGATTATGGTTTGCTTGTAACGTGTAATCTCTTGTGATTTATATATTATTTTGTATCATGACCTGTTGAATGTTTACTGTATTAACCTGCCTTAAGACAAAGGATGAAAATGAGCTTTTGTGCTAACTCCGGCCTATTTACATTGTTGCTGTATGTTGAAGAATATGCATTGTTTTAATTCAAATAAATAAAAGGTTTAGTTTTTTTTGCAGTCTAATGTGTAAAAATCGTCTCGTTCCTCCTGGTTAGCAACACAGCTAATGGGAGCACCAATTCTACGTCTAAATCACTTTAAAAATGCATTAAAAAAACGTCAATACTTCATTTACGTTCCGTAACCCAGTGTTTTTCAACCTTTTTTGAGCCAGGGCACATTTTTTGTGTTGAAAAAATCCGGAGGCACACCACCAGCAGAAATCATTAACTCAGTTGACAGTTAAAAGTCATTGTTGGGTATGACTTTAAAGCATAAGCAAGCATGCATCAATATAGCCCTTGTCCCAAAGTCGGTGTACTGTCACCACCTGTCACATCATGTCCTGACTTATTTGGAGTTTGTTGCTGTTTTCCTGTGTGTAGTGTTTTAGTTCTTGTCTTGCGCACCTATTTTGGTGGCTTTTTTCTCTTTTTTTGGTATTTTCCTGTAGCAGTTTCATGTCTTATATTTCCCGCATCTACTTTATCAAGAATATTTCAGTTGTTTTCATCCTTCTTTGTAGGGACATTGTTGATTGTCATGTCATGTTCGGATGTACATTGTGGACGCTGTCTTTGCTCCACAGTAAGTCGTTGCTGTCGTCCAGCATTCTGTTTTTGTTTACTTTGCAGCCAGTTCAGTTTTAGTTTCATTCTGCATAGCCTTCCCAAAGCTTCAATGTATTTTCTTAAGGGCACTCACCTTTTGTTTATTTTTGGTTTAAGCATAAAATACCTTTTTACCTGCATTTACAAAGCAATTAGCTACCGGCTGCCACCTACTGATATGGAAGAGTATTACACGGTTACTCTGCCGAGCTCTAGACACCATCGACCACTCAACAACAACACATTTTTAGCAGACTATAATTACTGGTTTGCAAAAAATGTTTTTAACCCAAATATGTGAAATTAGATCATCTCCCACGGCACACCAGACTGTATTCCACAGCACATGGTGTGGCACAGTGGCTAAAAAACACTCCCGTAACCTGTGTAATAATCAAGCTGCAGCAACATTGTGACATAGCGAACACTTAAAAACTATTTTTCAAGAGTAGTAACACATCGGCATGCTACTGTGTTAGCCGTGAGCTAGCTACGGAAACAGATAAGCAAGCTTTTACGTCCGCACGAAAGGCATTTGAGTTTGCAATGCAGAACACAATGTGATAGGACACCTATCTGTACTGACTGAAAAACATGAACTTGGTATCTGTATTACTGAATCTGTAAAGTATTATTTCATGCTTTGTTTGTACACAGGCAGCGTATATACTGTAGTTGTAATAACATGCATGACGTGCAGTGTGTATCACTCGATCGACAGTTGTGCCTTTGGTCCAGCTGGCCGGGAACATTTTTTACGGTTTATTTGGGTAAGCACACCATTAATGTCAAAATAGCATAGGTCAAGTTCCACATTTAGAGCACCAAAGTCACTCTCACCTCATTCTCTCGGCTTCCGTCTGCTCCAATATCTCACCCTTCCTTTGTGCTAACTTCTAGAAGCAACAGTTAATCTTAAGTATATTCAGGTTCAAAAACATAAGGTTATGAATCCTCATTTGTCCAAAAATTGTTGTCTTCGTTGTCTCTTACCAAATCTGCCATGATTACAACACACTCGCGTTTGTTTCCGGAAGTAGAAACACACATTTGTTGCCAGAAATCGGAATTGCGTTGGTATGGAAATGGAAATAAATGCGCGGAAGAAATCAATCCAAATGAACAAAATACGGTAAATATTGTACATATTATATATTGTTATGAAGGTGACTACATTATATATATACTTGCAGTGTGTATATAAAACATATTACATATTGTTATGAATGTGTCTGTTACTAAATTATATATATCCTTGCAGTGTGTCTATAAAACGCATTACATATTGGTATGAAGGTGTCTGTTAATACATTTTATATACATATATAATGGATATTGAATCGAATCGTGGGACACCCAATGATTTGCAGCCCTAACATACATACACATATACATATATATATATATATATATATATATATATATATATATATATATATATATATATATATATATATATATATATATATATATATATATATATACATATACTTGCAGTGTGAATATAACACATCACATATTGTTATGGTGTCTATTACTACAGTATATATATATATATATATATATATATATATATATATATATATATATATATATATATGTATATATATATATATACTAGCAGTGTGTATATTGTACAATATTACATATTGTTATGAAGGTGTCTGTTACTTCATTATATATATACTTGCAAGGTGTACATAAAAAGTTAATGGAGGGTTCTGAAGATTTTTTAGAGGGCTTCAAAAGCATTTTTTGTCATCTTTAAAATCCTAAAAATAAAAAAAATAAAAAGAGATGTGTGTTCTTGTCTCTCATATTGATTGTGAACGATAGGCAAAATTCTAAAAACAAAAAAGCATTTTCGGCTGCTTTTTTTATCCTTTCTAAAATTACATAGAATTTATTATAATGGAACTAATTTAATTTTGCATCATGTGTTTTTATGAATATTTATATTTGATGTTTAGGTTGACTTTGTGCAAAAGGCAGGGTATATCCTGGACTGCGTTGCTTAGTGGTAACGGAATAAAGTTACGCCAAGTGAAAAACTACACAGCTATTTAAATTAATATTTAAATCAAATATGCTCACATGAGGTGCGTTGCGTCGGGCGTCCAGTCAGGTCTATACTTGGCGCCCATTTCCAGCGCCTTCTCCCTCAGCTCCCCTCTGAAAGGATTCTGGAAGCCGCTGAGGACGAACACCACTCCCGCCATGATGCGCTTAAAGGGGACTTGCTCCACACTCTGTTTGGGTTTGGCCTCGGCTTTGGACAAACTGGCCCGCTTTTTTTCAGTGGAGACAGCCGCCTTCGCTGGTGAAGCTGCGGTGCAGAGACAATGAATAATTTAAAGCAAACCTATTTTTTTTACCAAGTACCACACTTGGCTCTCCAAGTACCAACATACTGACCAAAATAAAATACAGTCGCTTAGTAGGCCTAAGTGTTCATTAAAAACAAGGCAGAGGTTTTATTTAACAAATATATATAATATTGTTTGTCGCTGTAACATTACACACAGTTTGAACAGTAACAGTGTGTTGGAATATTGGAAAATAAAACCATGTACTGGAATTAAGTGATTCTTTGGCGTACCACTAGATGGAGCCCACATAATACTCTAACTAGTGGTACGCCACCATGGCTTGTGAATCACTGAATTTATAGTTCCGGTGCAATTTTGACAAGAGGCAAACCTTTGGGGGGGCAGGGGCTTGGCGTGCTGCTCTTGAGCTTGGGGGTCGCCGGTTTGAACTCTGGAGAGCTGCCAGGGCTGGCTTTCTTGGAGGGAGGAGGACCGGGGGCAGACTGCCGTTCTTTGCTGAACTCAAACTTTCTCTTAGCAGGAAGCTGTGGTGGAAGAGAAAAGAAACGATTAACTCCACCAAGAACATTATGTTTTCATCGCTTTTAGGTAAAAAAACAAAATTTTTTTTTTTTTTAAAAAGATACAAAATATATAAGAATTTCATATTACTTATTCATGTGAATTTTAACTTATTTTGATCTGAAATGTTTCTGTATTTTATGGACATCGTCTACATTGCTAAAAGAAAAATCTAAGGAAGAGAATCCGTCTGCCATCTCCCACTATTTATTCCCTCTTCTCTTCTCCGACTCTCTCGTCGTCATTTGGGATATTTGTGTCTGTTGTGATTTCCCTTCCTGGTTCGATGACCAGCCCTATCTTGCCTCTGATTGGCCTGTCTGTAATGTTTCGCCCTAATCTTAACCAATCGTGACTCATCATAGTAGATTTTCGTAAACGTATACGTAAACCAACCAATCATCATTGATGTTCCCTGTATATTTTGTCCCCTGCCCGTGGAGTTGCTTCGCTATGTAGCTTCGAGTTTTAAGTTAATAATTATTAATGGAAAACTGTAGTTTTTACCACTGCAGCCGTAAACCAGAATTGATTATCAAAAACCTTACTCCAATGCGGTAAAATCGTAATTGTTGGCAAGAATGGCAAAAAGACGGATCAAGATTTTAACATACATTGTATGTCGGAAAAAACTGAAAATATTTTTTGATTTAAAAAAAAAAAAATCAAACGCCTGATATATACATACATATACATAGATATAAACATAGAGACATATATACATATATACACGCACATGTACGTACACTCACACACACACACACACACACACACACACACAAACACACACACACACACACTTTGCATGTAGTAGGCTTTCGGCTCCCGGCCAAAACCTTAGCCCAATGCGGTTTCCCATTCAAAAGGTTTGGACACTCCTGCCTCAAATTTCCTGAGATTTTCAATTAAAAGTTTTCAAAAACTGTAAGCCTTCCATCCATCCATCCCTTTCTATCGTCACCCTGGACAAGTCGCCACCTTATCGCAGACTGTCATCCATAATCGTCTAAACTATAACCAGGCTTGACATATCTCACGTTGCAGTTCAGGAGTCAATATAACATGTTAATATTTTTTAAATTTTTGTGTAATTTGCACATGCTTAAATACTACATAAGAATATTATTTTTTATATTTATTTACTAAAACCGTATTTGTTTTCTTCTATGCTACGTATGTGTCTCTTGAGACCTTACCTCAAAACTAAACATAATTTAGTGTTGGCGTTAATGCACTTTTTGTGTTTTTTTACGCATTTTTACGCCTTGAAATCAGAAAGGATGTGCAATTCCACAAGCCCCCGCATCTCCCAGACGCAGATTTTTTTTTTTTACCGCCCGTTTTTTTAATTTATTTTTTTGTTTTATCGATTATCGCTTTCGGTCGGTGTTTTGTTTTGTTTATATTTACCATGTCAAAATTCAATCCCCGTTTATTGCGTTTTTTTTTTTTGGTCGAAAACTTTGATTCGCCGAAAGTTTTATCAATAACAAAGACGGCCTCCGTTTGCACTGAGACAACTTTACCGCTAGGGGCTGTTAAAAGAAAGACTTCATGGTAAACACTATGGTGAGTGTAAAGTCCAACTTTTTATCTTGTGCCATTTCTCCAGTAAATGAGTTGTTTTAGTCTTTGTGAGTCCATGGAAACTACACTTTTATCTCCCGCATGGATGGATGGATCGACATCGTTCGAGGATGGAGACAGGCAAACTGTCAGCTTCAAGCTAACCAGCACCCGATCAGAGTCCTCCACCCCAAAAACATTCTTAGTTGGGTCAACAAATGTGCTAAATATGTCCCTTTTGAAGTATTAATGTGTGAGGAGTTTTCAAAAGGAACCTTTTGGAGAAGTGGCTGACAAGTTAGCAAGCATCGCTGACAGTGACGTCATCACCGTCATTCTTTACTGAAGCAGAGATGCTGACCGTGCGTTATGATAAAAGCGCATGTGTCGCCAGACTCCGCTTTTTATCGATAGACATAACAGAAGTAGTTTTTTTATTATCTATAGCAGGGGTGTTAAAAGTATGGCCCCAAGACCATTTGCAGCCTGCAGCTAATGTTTTAAAGGCCCACAACTGGGTGACACATGGCACACTGACAAAACTTAACCCATTGTTACTATAACAATCTACAAGATTAATATAGGTTGCCTCTCTCTCTTCCCCTCCATCTTTCGGTATTCCTTTTTTTTTATCTCTCTAGTTATCATTTTGTATACGTATCGTTGCATTTGAACAACTGTATTGTTGATAATAGAGGTAAACTATTGGTATTGTTCATAATCAATAGCGCTTTTTCTTTTGGTATTTGTATTGCTCCAGTTGTAGTGTAAAAATGCTCATTTTCATTTCTATATTATTTATTTCGCTAACTGCTTCTTTGCTATCTTTTTTACGATCATATTTGTACATATCGTATGTGCTGGTGTTGTTCTATTGTTGAATGTTGTTGACAACATTTAACAACATTTTAATAAATGTTGTTAACATTTATTTGTTGTTATTGTTGTGTTTGCTAATGTTGTTTTAGTCTCTCTGTCTAATCCCCCTCTTATCCCGACAATTTCCCCCTCCGTCTTCCTTTTTTTCTCTTTCTATCCCCTCCTGCACCAAATGATTATATAAATACATTTAATAAAGTCAAATTCAAATAAGGCAACAAGAGAAGTATCCTACACTTCTCTTTTGTAAAGTAAATCTGAACAGCCGATATGGACATCTACATCATCTATATGATTTGCCTGAGAAGCTGGACAGGACACACACAAAAAAACAAAAAATAAAATACAAATAAAAAATAAATAAAGGCCCACAGCACATTCTAAAAATACTATTTAAAAAAAAAAAACCTAACAAAAGTGGATAAAAAGCTTACAAGTAAAATGTAATTTAGAAAGAGTTGCAATGTTGACTAATAAAACAAAGCTGTCATTTCTCAAAACATAATATTTAATCAAAATCAATGTTTTTATGAATTATTAAACTATCCAAGGCTCTGATTACATCATATCAAATATTCCACTTTGAAAATTATTCTTTGTGAAACATTTTGCATATTTTGTATATAGTTTCCTTTGACAAAAAGCGAAGAAAACAAAAAAAACAACAACAACAAAAAACTTAGAAATGACGGATAGATCTGAAATAAAAATTTAAGCATTAAATAAATAATGCATGTATTCCCTGGAACACCATTGTCATAATTTCATGACCGAAGCAAAAACATTTTTTGCAATTTTATACTGAAATAAATATACCTACAACTTCCATCCATCCATTTTCTACCGCTTGTCCCGTTCGGGCACGCGGGGGGTCGCTGGTGCCTATCTCAGCTGCATTCGGGGTACACCCTGGACAAGTCGCCACCTCATCGCAGGTTATTAAATACAAATATAGAAAAAACTACCGGCAACGGTAAAGTTTCTATCCATGAAGGAAAGAAGAAAATTAATGTTTATAACTGAATACATTTACATATGCACAAAAATGTGTTGTTTTTTATTTTTTAATGAATTAAGTAACATTTATGACAACCTTTTTCCAAAACAAAATATACAATGTGAGATATAACAGGATAATGCATACATTTATCATTTCTTTTCAAAACACTTACAAAAAAGTGGGACCCCAAAAATGTACTGTGGGACTCCATTTTTATGACTTGACGGGGTCCCAAAAATCCTAGCACCAACACTGACAATTGATGCTAATTCACCCATTTTTCCCCAAATATTAATCGAAACTAAAACCGTTAACAAACCGAATCGTTGAGCAGAAACGGAACGAGGATTTCTTTTTTTAAGGTTTTCGTTTTAAGGACCAAAAATTTTACACTGCGAAATGCCACACGACTTTAAGGTCAATTCATTATTGGAACATAAAGCAAGTAGTTGCCTGGCAACTACAAATGGGAAGGATGTCGTCCCATTACTTCGCTACGCTTGGAGGTTTATAAGAAAAATGACAGCAGGTCGCTGTCAAGGAGCGTCAGATGTTTTCCAACCATGTTTTTATTTATTAAAGAGGTCCTCTCCTGCTCATTTAACTGACTTTTGCAATAATGAGATGTCATTTGGGCACCATAATAAGTCACTTTGAAAAAAATACACCCCGCAACTTAAATGGGAACTGCTATTTTAGGGGAAATTTTGTCTTCCACCCAAATGCAGCCGAGATAGGCTACAGCACCCCCCGCGGCCTCATAAGGGACAAGCGTTTGAAAATAGATGGATTCACTATGGTTATGTGAATAAATGATAAATGGGTTGTACTTGTATAGCGCTTTTCTACCTTCAAGGTACTCAAAGCGCTTTGACACTACTTCCACATTTACCCATTCACACACACATTCAAGACAAGAACACGTCTTTCTTTTTTATGCCTTTTAAATCATAAAACATGGCAAATACAAGGTGGCTAACAATGCAGCTGATGGGAGTACTCTATTACACCCAAAAACCTCCAAAAAGCACCATCAATACTTATTTTAACTCTTGTGAACCTGAATATTAACTTTTTAATTAAAGTATTAGCGATATTGCTATTATAAACGTTAATGTCGAGGAACTACTTTTGACAGCACATTGATCACAGAGCGCTAACTAGCTTGTTGCTATATTGACATAATGAGCTGCTGCATCGCCTCTGAGTCGGCAAAAGCTAATTTTAGATTATAAATCATGCCTCTCATTTGGATAGTAGAAGGTTGCAGGCATAAAACCACAATTTGATCAATTTTGACATCCAACTTAGACCCGGAGATGGTGAGAAAGTCACAAAAAGATGCTCGTTCGCTGCTCTTTAGTTTTTTTAGTTATTCTTCATCCAAAAGGGAATATATAAACATCTCATCAGTCTTTATCCCAGTGAAAGCATACATTGTACAGTAAGTGATTGTTTTATCATAATTGTTGCCTCTCATGTAGTCTTCCATAATTAGTATTCTTGTTATTGTCGAAGGGAAAAGCGAACGTTGTGATGCATCTGAAATTAATGCAATGCTGTTTGCTTGAAAGTACGTAAATATTACCGTAAATTACGGTAAATTACTATAAGCCACAAATTTTTTACTACACTTTGAAATTGGCGGCTTATAGGACGGAGCAGCTAATTCATGGATTTTTCTTGACTGGTGGCGATAATAAAAATCGTTTTCAAAAGAAAAAAAACAAAAACACTGAGAATTGTGCCATCTTTTGGACAAGTTTACTCACTGTGCTTTAGACCGGAAATGTACCTTTCAGTTTTCTGGCCGTCCATAGCATTTACACTCGTATGGATTCTTTATTCTTAAAGACCCACTTAAAATAACTTTCCGTTTTGGTTGATTTTGGCGGCGTCGGTGGGCCAAAGCGATAGTGTTTTTCCATGAGGACGAGCCCATATAGTCATACTGACAGGATGTCTGCTGTAATATTGGTACAATTATTACGTCTCAGCACGGTGGACAGGGGTTAGTGCTTGTGTCTCACAATACAAAGGTTCTGAGTTGTCCTAGGTTCAATCCCGGACTCGGGATCTTTCTGTGTGGAGTTTGCATGTCCTCCCCGTGACTGCGTGGGTTCCCTCCGGGTACTCCGGCTTCCTCCCACCTCCAAAGACATGCACCTGGGGATAGGTTGATTGGCAACACTAAATTGGCCCTAGTGTGTGAATGTGAGTGTGAATGTTGTCTATCTGTGTTGGCCCTGTGATGAGGTGGCCCGAATGCAGCTGAGATAGGCCCCAGCGACCCCCAGCGACTCCGAACAGGACAAGTGGTAGAAATTGGATGGATGGATGAATGAATGGATATTACGTCTCTAATGGCTATGCTAAATTTAAATAAAAGCAATGTACAGAGCTACCCTGGATGAAAACCAAGACTTCCCATCCAACCTGATGGATCTGGAGAGGTGCTGCAAAGAGGAATGGGCCAAACTGCCCAAAGATAGGTGTTCAAAAACACTTGAGGCTGTAATTCCTGCCAAAGGTGCATTAACAAAGTATTGAGCAAAGGGACTGAATACTTATGTGCATTTCAGTGTTTAGTTTTAATATATTTGCAGAAAAAAAATAAGAAAAATAAATAAACTTTCATTATGAGGTACTATGTGTAGAATTTTGAGGACAAAAATGAATTAAATCCACTTTGGAATGAGGCTGTAATATAACAAAATGTGGAAAAAGTGGAGCGCTGTAAATACTGTACGGATGCACTGTAGGGGATTGTCTGGAACCGAGGTGTCCATACTCTCTTTATACACGGCTCTGTCACTAGTGGTACACTTAATGGAATATTCCAACACGGTGTTACTCTTCAAACTGTGTGTAATGTTACAGTGGCCAAAAATATTAAATATACTTGTTAATAAAACCTCTGCTTTGTTTTTTGAATACTGAATCATACTACGATACGGTATTTCAATGTTAACGGTGACACTTGGAGAGCCGAGTGTTTTCTGAGGCAGTAGCTGGTGGAAAACGTTTGAGAACCATTGTGTTAGGTATTTGCAGCCTCCTCTCCCAGACCATGCCTACTCTGTCACGATTGGTCAGGAGTAGATGACGTTGCTTACCTGTGGCGAGGCAGAGCTGGAGGACGCGGCATGGCCTGACGATGAGGAGGCGGGCCCAGAGGCCTGTAGGGTGGCGGTGGCGTAGCTCAACTTGTTACTCTGAGGGGACGCTGTAGGGGAAACACACAGAAAGACGACGAGGAGAACGCACAATTACTTTCCAGAAAAATCACAATGAAGTCATATCCGCCTTCTCGTCTGCTTTGGAAGCGGATTTAATGAAAAGCTAATCAGCGTATTAGTGTTTTTTTTGATTTTCAAAGTGGAATCAGCAGCTAGCGAATGTGAATGTTTGCCTTTGGGGGACGCGCTGGACTTGGCTGCGTTGTCTCGGCTGAAAAATAAACTGCCGGGCTGAAGGTTGGAGCCAGATGGGGGAGCGTCTTCTTTTACCCGGAACTGACCCAGCTTGGTCAGTTTCTAGACAGACACACAGAGAGACAAGAAACAAGTGTTTACTTTTGGTACTAATCATGTCCGTGTGAGATTGACTTTCTTACCGGGGACGTCACTGGAGGGTCGTTTTTGTCCGGAGGTGAATGGAACGTGACGAAAGCCAGTCCATACGCGATGTTCTAAGACACACACATCTTGTATTTCATTCCAAACACTAAACATGCCTTCTCTATAAGAACACATTGTTGCAGGAGAGAAACGAATACATTACACATGAATTAAGTCACAGAATTGACAACGTGGCTTATGTCAGGGTGTCCAAACTTTTCCAGCAAGGGCCACATACTGAAAAGTTTAAAGATGCAGCGGCCATTTGGATACATTTTGTACATAAAAGACATTACAATATATGTCGTATTGTCAGAACAAAACATCCACAACTTAGCTTTGTGTTATAGGTAACAAAGCAAATTATTGTATTGTTTGGTAAATATTTTTAGAAACCCAATGCAAAAAAAAAAACAATGGTTAATAAAAGAAAATAGTAATACAATTATATTAATCAATAATTATTTTGATTGCATTTTTTATTTACATTTTAAACTGTCTTGCATAAGAATTGTGCTGGAAAATTAACTTGCCTTGACTAATCAAACCCCTTTGAGATATTGCATTTTTGTCAATATTCTTTACTAAGATTGTTACTATATATCCAACCAAAGTTTTTAAAGGATTTAGAAAATCCAAACATCTACCATATCATGTAAAATCATTTGTAGACATGATCGCACTAAAATCGCCATTTTGATTTTCAGCTCCCATTTTTGTTGGGGGAATTGCACAACTAAAATTTGTTCTTGTTCTTTTTTTTGTGTAACGTGTGTAACGTTCTAAACACGTGTTTATTTTGTCTTTAAAATCGTGGACCAATAAAACACAAGCTTGGACACTAGTGCCTTATAGATTGACTAATAATGTATAACTTCCACTTCAAACAAACTCAATTTATAAAAATAAATTTGTAATTTTTCAAGATAATATGATAAAAAAACATGTGATGATTTAGTAGGAATTTTAAAAATATAAAGCAGTGATACGGGCAATAAATGATTTCGGAGAAATATATGGAGGTAAATTTGTATCTTCATTTTTTTTTTTACACTGAATTCATGCAACTGAATTTTTGGCATTTGAATCTTGTGAACTTGGTTATTTTGTACATCAAATTATGCTGACAATTTAACTGAAAAATAAAATAAATTTTCATACACTGAATTTGTATACACTATTTTTTTACTTGAGTTTTTTTACACTGAATTTATTTTCAATGAAATTGGCAGCATCAATTGTCAAAAAAAAGCTTTAGTAAAAAAGACAAATCGACCTCCGTAAAATACATCAACAAATTACAAGGATAAACGGAGTAATTTTACAGAAAAAAAGTAACAAATTTTTGCATCTTTCATCTTAAAAACTACAACCGCCACCACATTCACCACAATTTTAAAATGCAGTGAGGAAAACTGGAAATGTGACCCTGCTGCCATCCCATGATAGACTTGACCTCTCAACCAAGAGCAGCAGACATTTTATAAAAATAAACTCTTAATTATGCAAGAATTCTGTTTATTTTCCCATGGCTTATGGTCTGGGTACCAACCAAGGGCTACACGGTATTGAAATAAAACCTAAATGAGATTTTTCTTTACAAAATTACAATTGCGATCCGATTTGCATTTTTATACTTTATAAATGCAAATGCATAAAACTGCAAAAACGAGGAGTGAAGGAAGAGATGTCAATCAACATATTCTGGTATGAAGGTGCCACACAATAGAAGAAAATGCAATAATTTACTTTCAATAATATTCGGGTTCCTGCAGGCACACTCAGCGCTTTTGTCTACACTGGAGAAACTCACAATTATCAAGTATATATTTCAAAATATCTAAAAAAAAACTTAAGACACAATCCCCTGAATAGTATTTTTTAAGTGAGACATAAGTAAGGAAGTATTATCAAAGCAAAATGATTTGCAAATGTGCTTGTGTACTCATTTATGTGTCTGTAAATCAATCAGAGGGTGTTTATACGGAGCCGCGCACGTGTGTTTGGTGCACCACGCTATTATTGTGAAGGGGGAAGTGTGCTGCGTTGTGTTCTCGGCTTGACGAGTAAAAAGGCAACTTGAGGCAGTTAAATTAAAAATAAATAAATAAATAAAAATAAATAGGGCGCCTCTACAGTTGCGACTGCTGTTTGTACATTGATGTTTATATCGATGATGTCGTTAACAACAACACAAGCAGATGATATGTGTTGTGGGTGTGTGGATTGTTCTTGCTAGCTTTAGCTTCGTAGTTGAGTCGCTGTTTCAAGTGACCGTCTCGACCTTGTTTAGTTCAGGACATGTTTCGGGGATGAATAAACGTTCCCGTACATATTTTCCCAAACAAATGTTCCTTCTCCTCACAAGGACAACATTTCCCTTATATTTATGTCAATTTCCCTGATATTATTTTGCATTTATAGGCGGATTCTGTTTTATTGGCCAATTATGTGACTGTTCGCCGTGACTTCGACGTGGAAATCGTATGCCTTACTTATTTTGTTGAGTTTGTGATTATAATTAGTGATGTGTCATATAAAAAGTAGTATCCTTGATGAGATCCAAAACTTCTAGTAGACATTATCTTTTTTTCCCACTCATACACTCACTCCCCCGTTTCATCGTCACATGCTCAGGAATTTGCCTGCACGTTGCGCGGCCCATTCATTGATTTTTTCAATTAATATATTTTCATGATCGTGAGAAGCCATAATCCAAATCAAAATTTGATTAATTGTCCAGCCTCATATTGTTGTAATGTGTGGCATCCTGAGACAAGAATTTGTTGGTTGACAGTCTAAAAGTAACATGTCCTCCACGTCTCATTCTCAAACTTTTAGGCATTTTTATGTGTAAAATATAAAAAGCGCAAATGGAATCGCAATTTTGGAGAGAAAAATTGCATTTAGATTTTTTCTCAAAATCGTGCAGCCCTGTTTCCTTAAAAGGGCGATACACATTTTTTCCACATGTATTACACTACATAACATGTAATGGTGGTTCTTTGGTGAAAAGTTTGCATAGAATGTTTTACAGATTTATCTTGGATACAATTTGTACATTAAAGATGTTAAAGGCCATTATCTGCTCAGCTAAATTAACAATAGAATCCACTATAAACTAATGTAATGTCACATCTTATTAATGAACTCATTGTATTTTTCCCAATAAAAAACAAACTGGCCCGCGGGGCGCACTTCAGACGCCGCATCATAGCCCGAGTGTATGCATGGTAAATATATGTGTTGTGAGCCACACACAGACTCCAGGCGATCATCTTCTTACTTTACTGTACGGCTGGCTGCAGACAATCTTCACCCGGTCCCACTTCTCCTGCGCCGTGCTCTTCTGCAGCTGGCTGGGCCCAAAGAAGCGCACCCTGTTCATGTTGGTGCCGTTACGGCTCTCTGTTGGCGACATGAAGGACGACGTGACCAGCAACACCTGAAAGATGGACGCCAAGGTTTTATGAGGAGGTGAGGGGGATAAACGACCCGTGAGATCCAATAGAGCAGCAGTGATGCGGTTAGGCTTTTTACCTCATAGTCCTGCTCTCGGACGGAAGAGGAATTTCCCACCAGCACCTCAACGAAAGCCGAGCCTTCATTCCCGATGTCGATGCTGTGCACCTGTTCCTCCTTCTCCAACTTAAGACAGAGCACATTGATTGGGGTGAGACATTGCATTATCCATCCATCCATTTTCTACCGCTTGTCCCTTTTGGGGTCGCAGGCGCCACCCTGGACAAGTCGCCACCTCATCGCAGACATTGTATTTTAAATTTTGGTTCGGTACGTACCTCGGTTCAAACAACAAATTATACATTTTTTGGTTATCTATCTACCAAATTTGTAAACAATGGCATAACATACATATACACACAGGGTCCATTGCCAGGGTTAATACATATATAACTTATATAAAATAAAAACTAAATAAGTTAAGGCTCAGAATGGTTTCTTAACAAAACCTTTCTACGTATACAGTGCTTTTTTTGATTGATTGATTGATTGAGACTTTTACTAGTAGATTGCACAGTACAGTACATACAATTGACCACTAAATGCTAACACCCCAATAAGTTTTTCAACTTGTTTCATCAACACTGCCCGCCGTTTTTTGTAGACATGTTCCATAAATATTGATGTTAAAGATTTATTTTTTTGTGAAGAAATGTTTAGAATGAAACTCATGAATCCAGATGGATCTCTATTACAATCCCCAAAGAGGGCACTTTAAGTTGATGATTACTTCTATGTGTAGAAATCTTTATTTATAATTGAATCACTTGTTTCTTTTACAACAAGTTTTTAGTTATTTTTTATATATTTCTTTCAAAATAGTACAAGAACGACAACTACAAATGAACAATATTTTGCAATGTTATACAATTTAATAAATCAGAAACTGATGACATAGTGCTGTATTTTACTTCATCTGTTTTTTTCAACCAAAAATGCTTTGCTCTGATTAGGAGGTACTTGAATTAAAAAAATGTTTACAGGGGGTACATCACTAAAAAAAGGCTGAGAACCACTGTGTTATCAGAGTAGCGTATGTGTGTGTGTGGCCCTTTAATATATGACGTCAGAGAGTGTGCGGGCGAGCGAGGTGAGGGAGCGGTAGAGCGCAGGAGTGGCTAGTGTTTTGTTGGATTGGCTGTTTGCAAGACCTTAATAAAGCCACGATTTGCAACTAATCGCTGGACTCTTCATTTACCCTGGAGTCCGGAGCTGTGGAGACCCACTCCCGGGTAGAGTGAAGGGTTGTGCGCGCAAGGGAGACACTATGGGAGCCGGAAGCAGGAAAGGTGCAACACATGTTTGACGTGTTGTCAGAAGCAGCTGCTGAACAATCTTGGCAAACCTCCGTCCTCCATCGTATCGCGCAGCCAAAGTGTTCCCAAACAGGAGATCTTAACGAGGCAGGAGGGTCTTCAAGCTCTGGCTTTAACATGTTATCCTAGCCTGCTAGCTGCTAGCATGTCTACTCGTTCGGTACACCTTCGACCGAACCGAAACCCCCGTACCGAAACGGTTCAATAGAAATACACGTACCGTTACACCCCTAATGTATGTGTATGCACACACACACATATATATATGTGTGTGTATACACAGTGTTGGCGTTAACACACTTTTTGTGTATTTTTACTCAGTATTTTTGTAAGTAGACATATGGGGTAAATATGTGCCATTTGAAGTATTGATCTGCGAAGATGTTCAAAAAGAAGTCTGTTGGAGAAGTGGCTGACAAGTTAGCAAGTGTCGCTCGCATCGCTGACAGTGACGTCATCACCGTCATTGTTTAATGACGCAAAGATGCTGATTGTGCGTTATGATAAACACGCATGCGTTGTGAGGTTCTTCTTTTTAATCGATAGACTTATCAGATTTAGATTTTTATTATCTATAGCAGAGGTGTCAAAAGTGTGGCCCGTCCCCCACCCTTTATTTACATGGATCTCATCTTTTTTGTAAGGGGCGCTGAAAGCCAGCAGACCCGTCAGCGATCCTGTTCTGTCTCCCTGTAATGTTTGTTTGGTCTCGGATGGGATTGTGCTGAAAATTGTAATTTTCCTGAAGGAACTCTCCTGACGGAATAAATAAAGTACTATCTAATCTAATCACATCTATAGGTGTTTTCAACACCTGATTGAAAATACCTTATTCAAATTATGTTCTTAAGAGTTATCAATCAATCAATCAATGTTTATTTATATAGCCCTAAATCACAAATGTCTCAAAGGACTGTACAAACCATTACGACTACGACATCCTCGGGAGAACCCACTAGGGGTTGAATAATTTTGTCAATGAAATATTAAGAGAAATGACACTGTATGGTATGTTACAAAATATGTTGTAATTCAAGTTGCATTTGTCTATTTAATGCATCTTTATTTGATATGACTATAAACAAAATACGGAATACATTTCCAACTTGCTTGTGTGGGGGTTGAATAATTTTGATCACAACTGTAAGAATATGAGTTCAGAAACGCTCACAATAATTGAGGATCAGGGACTAGATATTGTCGGCAAACGACGCGTGCAGACGCCTACAACGGGCAATGTCATTGGTTGATGTCGTCAGCTGATTGTAGAGCTAGCCAATCTGGTGCCTCCACACACTGGCATTATATTATATAAATGACCAGCGGTGCCACAATCGTCGGAATTCCCTGGGTACTCCGGCTTCCTCCCACCTCCAAAGACATGCACCTGGGGATAGGTTGATTGGCAACACAAAATTGGCCCTAGTGTGTGAATGTGAGGGTGAATGTTGTCTGTCTATCTGTGTTGGCCCTGCGATGAGGTGGTGACTTGTCCAGGGGGTACACCGCCTTCCGCCAGATTGTAGCTGAGATAGGCACCAGCGCCCCCCGCAACCCCAAAGGGAATAAGCGGTAGAAAATGGACGGATGGATGGATGTTTATGTTAGTCAGAAGAGAGGCGTATGCACCTGCAGGATGACTGAAGTTTGCTTCTCTCCGGCTCTGGCCGCTTTCCACTTCCTGTAGGTGTCGGAGCTCAGCAAGTTGTCTGCTTTGTGCGTCTGCAAGGAGGACAAACAGCAGACATTTGAAATATGTTTTTATTCCCTCACTCCCATCAGTGTATTTCTTCTTTACTTACATTGTCCTCGCTGCTGCACGACACCACGTGCTGCACTTTGATTTCGGGCATTTTGACGCCTTTTAATTATCCCGTTCCCTTGTGTAGTTATGAAGCCTGTTTTCTTCAAGTTAAAAAGTTAGCGTGACTCGCACGGCATGAAAATAATATTTGGACTGCAACAAATGCCTCGGCTAGCGAGTTAGCATGCTAGCAAAACAACAAGGAGAGTTTACTTTTTAGCTAATAAATCAAAATACTCCAAGTGACGTCAATTCTAAGAGCACTATTGGCTTGGTAAACATATGCTTACTCCTTCTTCTGTTGCAGTAATTACTGCAGATAACAAATATATAGTTTTTTATATTGCACGTATTATGTCGAATTCTTTTTCCCACCCAAAACCACTATGTGAGGTTGTCACCACACTTCCGGTACGTTCATCCAATCAGAAGGAGCAACGTCTTCTTCTATTTTTTTTCTTCCAGTAGGCGTATTGCTGCCCTCCACAGGTCTTTAGCGGCATGTCATTTTCGCTTCACATTTAGGCGTACGGCTAATCTACCGTATTTCCTTGGATCGCCGCCGGGACGCTAATCAATTTAAAACCTCTTCTCACTCCTGCGCTTACCAAAGGCATGCGGTAAAAGTAAGCATGCACTAATTATTTCAAAACCTCTTCTCACTCCGGCACTTACCAAAGGCATGCGGTAAAAATTTGAGTGTGATGTAAGCACTATTGACTTGGTAAACATATGCTTACTCCTTCTTCCATCGCATTAATACTGCAGATAATAAATATATATTTTTTTATATTGCACGTATTATGTCAAATTATTTTTCCCACCCAAAACCACTATGTGAGGTTGTCACCACACTTCCGGTACGTTCATCCAATCAAAAGGAGCAACGTCTTCTTCTATTTTCTTTTTTCCAGTAGGCGTATTGCTGCCCTCCACAGGTCTTTAGCGGCATGTCATTTTCGCTTCAGATTTAGGCGTACGGCTAATCTACCGTATTTCCTTGAATTGCCGCCGGGACGCTAATTAATTTAAAACCTCTTCTCACTCCTGCGCTTACCAAAGGCATGCGGTAAAAGTAAGCATGCACTAATTATTTCAAAACCTCTTCTCACTCCGGCACTTACCAAAGGCATGCGGTAAAAATTTGAGTGTGATGTAAGCACATGCGGTAAAAGTAAGCATGCACTAATTATTTCAAAACCTCTTCTCACTCCGGCACTTACCAAAGGCATGCGGTAAAAATTTGAGTGTGATGTAAGCACTATTGACTTGGTAAACATATGCTTACTCCTTCTTCTATCGCATTAATACTGCAGATAATAAATATATAGTTTTTTATATTGCACATATTATGTCAAATTCTTTTTCCCACCCAAAACCACTATGTGAAGTTGTCACCACACTTCCGGTACGTTCATCCAATCAGAAGGAGCAACGTCTTCTTCTATTTTTTCTTCCAGTAGGCGTATTGCTGCCCTCCACAGGTCTTTAGCGGCATGTCATCTTCGCCTCACATTTAGGCGTACGGCTATCCATCCATCCATCCATTTCTACCGCTTATTCCCTTTTTTTGGCGTCGCGGGGGGCGCTGGCGCCTATCTCAGCTACAATCGGGCGGAAGGCGGGGTACACCCTGCTAATCTACCATATTTCCTTGAATTGCAGCCGGGACGCTAATTCATTTAAAACCTCTTCTCACTCCTGTGCTTACCAAAGGCATGCGGTAAAAGTAAGCATGCGCTAATTATTTTAAAACCTCTTCTCACTCCGGCACTTACCAAAGGCATGCAGAAAAAATTTGAGTGTGATGTAAGCTTGGACCTTAAAGGCCTACTGAAACCCACTACTACCCACCACGCAGTCTGATAGTTTATATATCAATGATGAAATATTAACATGGGGCGGCATTCCATAGTGGGTATTGATTGATTGATTGATTGATTGATACTTTTATTAGTAGATTGCACAGTTCAGTACATATTCCGCACAATTGACCACTAAATGGTAACACCCGAATAAGTTTTTCAACTTTTTCCACGTTAATCAATTCATGGTAAACGGGTATAGCGGCCGTGCCAGAAACTTGAGGGTTGCAGGTGCGCTTCCCACCTATTGACATTCAAATCGCTGCCGTTGTGTCCTTGGGCAGGACACTTCACCCTTGCCCCCAGTGCCGCTAACACTGGTGAATGAATGTCGAATAAATGATAAGTGGTGGCCGGAGGTGCCGTAGTGACCGCTTTGAGTATCTAACAATAAAAAAGCGCGATATAAATCTAATCCATTATTATTATTATTATTATTAACATTGCAACACATGCCAATACGGCCTTTTTAGTTTACTAAATTACAATTTTAAATTTCCCGGGAGTTTCGTCTTCAGGTTTTTAGGAAGTACGAGCGCTGCGCACACACACAGCTAAAAGTCGTCTGCTTTAACGGCATAATTACACAGTATTTTGGACATCTGTGTTGCTGAATCTTTTGCTATTTGTTCAATTAATAATGGAGAAGTCACAGTAGAAAGATGGAGTTAGGAAGCTTTAGCCTTTAGCCACACAAACACACGGTGATTCCTTGTTTAAAATTCCTGGAGGTGAAACTTTACTATGAATTACACCAACAAGGATCCTTACCAAATGTCAACCAGCAGTTTTTGGTGAGAAAATTGTGGTTAAAAAGTCAGTTCTTACCGGAAAAAAGCTGAGCTTGTGCCGTCAATAGCGGCCGTCGACTCCCCTGAGACACTGCGCGTCAACACACCCGTGGAGACACCCTTCCGACTATCAGGTACTATTAAACTCACTAAAACACTAGCAACACAAATATAAGGGATTTCCCAGAATTATCCTAATAAATGTGTCTAAAAACATCGGAATCCGTCCCAATGCAATCATGTTTTTTTTTTCTAGTCCGTCGCTATCAATATCTTCAAACACGAATCTTTCATCCTCGCTCAAATTAATGGGGAAATTGTCGTTTTCTCGGTCCGAGTAGCACTTTTTTTGGGAGGCTTCCATTAAAATCAATGTGAATATGTGAGGAGCCATGTGACGTCATTGTCTGCGACTTCCGGTAGAGTTAGGGCTTTTCTCCAGTTGCAAACTTTATCGTGGATGTTCTCTACTAAATCCTTTCAGCAAAAATATGGCAATATCGCGAAATGATCAAGTATGACACATAGAATGGACCTGCTATCCCCGTTTAAATAAGAAAATCTCATTTCAGTAGGCCTTTAAATCCTACTGAATAGCTCTTAATCTTCTTCCCTTTATGCGATTTCAAATTACCGGTATTGAAATCAGCCTCTTCCATTTTGAAAATGATAACAGTCACGAGTTTGACCAGGCGGTAATACTAAGCATGCGCCAATTATTTTGGGATGCGAGTTTGACCCGGCAGTAATTCAAGGCAGGCGCATACCAAATGCCCTGCGGCAATTCAAGGAAATACGGTATTTTTAGGAAGATACTGTACAGTCACTTCTGTAGTTTTGCTGATGTTTGTACCTGTGAAAAGTGTTAAGTAAAGTGTCTTCACTTCCAGTTTCTGAGTTTTACATGCACGGTGGCGTATCGTTGCAGCTGCCTTTAGCTACCGAAACACAGCCGGCGTTTCTTTGTTTGTTGTGAAGCTTTAGCGAACATGTTTCTCTACCACATGTCAACCGGCAAGTTTTTGGATGAGAAAATTGTGATATTAAGTCGCCTCGGTTGGTAGAGCGGCCGTCGGCTCGGTTGGTAGAGCGGCCGTGCCAGCAACTTGAGGGTTGCAGGTTCGATTCCCGCTTCCGCCATCCTAGTCACTGCCGTTGTGTCCTTGGGCAAGACACTTTACCCACCTGCTCCCAGTGCCACCCACACTGGTTTAAATGTAAATTAGATATTGGGTTTCATTATGTAAAGCGCTTTGAGTCACTAGAGAAAAGCGCGATATAAATATAATTCACTTCACTTCACTTCTTACCGGAGGATTGTGCGGAGTTAGCGTCCTACTGCAGCAGCTGTGATCTTGGCTCCTCCATTGGCTTCTTCAGAGACATTGGCGTTCACCGCAGCCCTCCGACTTTCAAGTATGACTTTATAATCTCACTAAAACACTAGTAACACAATAAGCAGATAAGGGATTTTCCAGAATTATCCTAGTAAATGTGTCTAATAACATCTGAATCGCTCCCACTGGCGTGGCCTTTTTTTTTTCTCTAGTGCTTCTCTAACTTTCCTCATCCACGAATCTTTCATCCTCGCTCAAATTAATGGGGAAATCGTCGCTTTCTCGGTCCGAATCGCTCTTGCTGCTTGTGGCTATTAATGTAAACAATGTGAGGATGTGAGGAGCTCTACAACCGGTGACGTCACGCGCACATCGTCTGCTACTTCCGGTACAGGCAAGGCTTTTTTATTAGCGACCAAAAGTTGCAAACTTTATCGTCAATGTTCTCTACTAAATCCTTTCAGCAAAAATATGGCAATATCGCGAAATGATCAAGTATGACACATAGAATGGACCTGCTATCCCCGTTTGAATAAGAAAATCTCATTTCAGTAGGCCTTTAATGTTTATTATAAACTGATGCGTTGATTTTTTTTCAGTTTATAGTTTGACCACATGAATAATACTTCAGGGGTTCTGTGTTTTTGCTTGTTTTAATTCTTTGTAGCAGGGGGTCCCCAAACTATGCCCCGTTGTTGTTCTAAATAAATGGTAAATAGTTATACTTGTATAGCGCTTTTTTACCTTCAAGGTACTCAAAGCGCTTTGACACTATTTCCAGATTCACCCATTCACACACACATTCACACACTGATGGCGGGGGCTGCCATGCAAGGCCCTAACCACGACCCATCAGGAGCAAGGGTGAAGTGTCTTGTTCAAGGACACAACGGACGTGCCGATGTTGGTAGAAGGTGGGGATTGAAACAGGAACCCTCAAGTTGCTGGCATGGTCATGCCGTACCCTATGTTGTTTTTTTTAAATCAAGCAAATCATATTATTGATGTAGATACCCATATTTGCTGTACATATTTACTTTAACAAAAATAAGTGTGGGATACTTCTCTCGTTGCCTTATTTGTATTTGACTTTTATTAAATGTTTATACATACATAAATAAATTAAAACATGTATACATATATATGTATATATTTAAATACATATATACATCCATACATACATACATATGTATATATATTTATATACATATATACATCCATACATACATATACATGCATACATACATATATATACAGTCTATCACCTAGCCAATCAATCAATCAATCAATGTTTATTTATATAGCCCTAAATCACAAGTGTCTCAAAGGGCTGCACAAACCACAACGACATCCTCGGTAGAGCCCACATAAGGGCAAGGAAAAACTCACACCCACCTCCACCTCCCAGTCAACTACTAGTATCATCACTATGAGCCCGTTGACGTTCTAGAAACAAACTGCGCAGCTCACTCGCAGTCCTGGGTTGAGGTGAAGGCTAATTAGCTTTTAGCATAACGTTAGCTCATTTTGCGGTGTGTGTGTGTTACGGACAGTGTTGATTGAGGTGTGTCGAAGCAGCAAAAAAGGACATGATGTTAAATGAAGAGTTTCTGTCTGTGATAGTGTATATAATAATGTAAGTGCATCATTAATCCTACGTGAACTCCATGGTGTTCAGGGATGAATAGTCTCTCCTATAACTATTGTACTAATTTTTCAGCTATAGTTACATTAATCATTAGTAATGTAGCAACCTAGTTTTGAATGCAGGGTCCCTGCTATCACATGTTGATAAAAATATAACATTTACATATTAAAAGTCAACTACAGGCTTCCCAATTGCTGTAATAAATTAAGGAGGATGAGTTGACTTGAAACTGTTTGTTGCACTTTTTATATGTAGAAGAAAGGTTTTGTCATTTTATTTAATCCAAGCAACAACTTGAGGCATTTTAATGTAGATTAACGTGGGCAGAATTTTTATATTGTTCCCAATGTTAAAAGGATAAAGCCATTGTTTAAAACTTTGGTAAATAAATAACCCAAAAAATTTATATTTTGTTGTTTTCTTACTGTACCGAACCGTGACCTCTAAACCGAGGTACGTACCGAACCAACATTTTTGTGTACCGTTACACCCCTTGGTATTTATTGTAGAATTTTGAGGACAAAAATGAATATATTCCTTTTTGAAATAAGGCTGTAACATAACATAAAGTGTAAATACTTTCCGGATGCAATGTACAAATAGTTAGTCCCTGGCCAAGTTTTTTCGACCCAATGTGAGTCAACAGCTTTGGGAACCCCTGACCTACAGATTTACGTTGAAGAGATAAACCAGAAAAGTTACATATAGGACTCCGGAAAGGGAGAACTACAAACAAGAGGGTGTGACTCAAAAGGAAAATCTCCATACAGATGGAAATAAAATAAAATAAAATAAAAAAAATACGATAGAGGAGTTGTATTTTGTGCTTGTTCAGTGTCTTTTTAAAGTTTTTCTTTTTAAAAATGCTGCACACGAACACACTTTATTTAGGTCATGTTGACTTTATTTACAGGTGATCATGAAATAGTGCCTACCTAATGAGAAATAACAATATTTATACTAATAATGACATGCCCAGGAACGTTTTCCAGCACTGGCAATAAAAAAAAAAGAAAAAAAAGTGTATTGTCATTGTGATGTGCTCACAAAGTCAATAACGCTTTTTATGGCTTTGCGGCTGCGGGAGGGGGGGGGGACATAAAACATCTCCACAAAATCCATTTGCGTGAAATGACAGCGGCTACACAGAGGAGACCAAATCACATCTGGGCCAGTGTATGCGTGTGTGTGTGTGTGTGTGTGCGTGTGTGTGTGTGTGTGTGTAAGTGCGGATTAAAAAGAAGACAAAGTGTACTTCAAACCGTCTCATCTTCTCCATCAGATCAAGGAGAGGACAGAAGCTGTTCAAGGTCATGGCCAGTCTACGTAAAAAAACGGCGTTATATGATAGTAACGAGTAACGAATAAATTAACTTGTTAACGATAACTTGGCTGAATGAGCGTGTGTCGGGCTCCTCGGTCTCTTTAGAGCAGGGGTCACCAACGCGGTGCCCGCGGGCACCAGGTTGACCGTAAGGACCAGATGAGTCGCCCGCTGGCCTGTTCTAAAAATAGCTCGAATAGCAGCACTTACCAGTGAGCTGACTCTATTTTTTAAATTGTATTTATTTACTAGTAAGATGGTCTCGCTTTGCTCGACATTTTTAATTCTAAGAGAGACAAAACTCAAATAGAATTTGAAAATCCAAGAAAATATTTTAAAGACTTGGTCTTCACTTGTTTAAATAAAAAAAATGTTTTAACTTTGCTTCTTATAACTTTCAGAAAGACAATTTTAGAGAAAAATACAACTTTAAAAATGATTTTAGGATTTTTAAATAAATATACCTTTTTACCTTTTAAATTCCTTCCTTTTCTTTCCTGACAATTTAAATCAATGTTTAAGTATTTATTTATTTTTTATAATGAGTACATTTTAATTTAATTCTTCATTTTAGCTTCTTCAAACTTATTGTGATTAAAATTCCCCAAAAATTATTCTGGCAAATCTAGAATCAAATTTAAATCTTATTTCTAAGTTTTTTGAATTTCTTTAAACATTTTTGTTCTGGAAAATGTAGAAGAAATAATGATTTGTCTTTGTTAGAAATATAGCTTGGTCCAATTTGTTATATATTCTAACAAAGTGACTATTTGGTTTTCAACCTATTCAAAACATGTCATCAAAATTCTAAAATTAATATGAATCAGGAAAAATTACTAATGATGTTCCATAAATTATTATATTTTTTTCAAAAATATTCTAATTAGCTAGCTTTTGTCTTTATTTTTTTCAGTTGAATTTTGAATTTTAAAGAGTCGAAATTGAAGATGAACTATGTTTCAAAATGTAATTTTCATTTTTTTTTGTGTTTTCTCCTCTTTTAAACCGTTCAATTAAGTGTTTTTTTCATCATTTATTCTCTACAAAAAAATTTTCGTAAAAGGGAAAAAAAATGTACGACGGAATGACAGACAGAAATACCCATTTTTTTTATATATATACATTTATTTATTAAAGGTAAATTAAGCAAATTGGCTATTTCTGGCAATTTATTTAAGTGTGTATCAAACTGGTAGCCCTACGCAATAATCAGTACCCAAGAAGTAGCTCTTGGTTTCAAAAAGGTTGGTGACCCCTGCTTTAGACCATTGTTTTCAACCTTTTTTGAGCCAAGGAACATTTGTTTTATAAAATAAATACAGAGGCACACCACCAGCAGAAAAGGTTAAAAAATGAATCTCCACCAGGTTGTCGTGTCTTATTTTGAGTTTGTTGTTTCCTGTGTGTCGTGCTTTAGTTCCTGTCTTGCGCTGTTATTTTGGTGACCCTTCCTGTGTTGTTGGTGTTCTCCTGTAGCAGTTTCACGCCTTCCTTTGAGTGCTATTGCCCGCACCTGCTTTGTTTTCGCAATCAAGACTATTTAAGTTGTGCGTATACGCTATCCTTCTTTGTGGGGACATTGTTGATTGTCATGTCATGTACGGATGTACTTTGTGGACGCTGTCTTTGCTCCACACGCTGTAAGTTTTTGCTGTCGTCCAGCATTCTGTTTTTGTTTACTTTTCAGCCAATTCAGTTTTAGTTTGGTTTTACATAGCCATCCCTATGCTTCAGTGCCTTTTCCTAGCCTTTTGTTAATTTTTGGTTTAAGTGGTACATACCTTTTTACCTGCACGCTGCCTACCGCTGTGCTCAGCATATTGGGATCACAACAAACCATCCTCGACGCGTTCCGACTTCTACAAGGCAATGAACTACCTGTTGCCACCTACTGATATGGAGTATTACAACATTAACCTGCCAAGGTCTACACAACACAGGCACTAGACAACGACACATTACGATTATTGATCTGCCAAAAATATTTTTTGGACCAATCAGGTGAATTTGCATAATTTACCACGGCACACCGGACAATATCTCACGGCACACTAATGTGCCGCGGCACAATGGTTGAAAATCACTGCCTTAGACGCATCCTCGCTCATCCAAGCGGACTGGACACTGGCCGAGAGTCAGTGGGCGGCCGAGGGTTGCTTTGTTGGGTCTGCTCCCCCCCGCTCCAGCAGACGATGCCGTGGAACACCGCAGAGGCCACCACAGTGTAGATGTTTCCTTGTTGTTGTTTTTACTTTTGTAGCTGTATGTATCCCCTCAATTTCCCCCCAAAAATGGATTAACTGGCCGGAATATAAAGACAATATAACATACATCCATAAACGTGTATGTATGTGCAAAAGTGCAATATATTTATGTCAGAATAATCGTATCTAGGTTATCACAAAACGTTGTGTGGCCACGAGAAGACAAATACTGTCTTTGATCCTACCAAACAAAAGGCTTGTAAAACTCCACTGTGTAGGATGGGGAGCGACATGAGGGTTCTGTTTCTTTGATGTATTGTAATCCACAGAAAGATTGTGTCTTGACCCAAGAACTACAAAGCGGAGAGAAAGCAGGACCTGCCCAAGTCCCATGAGCCTCTTCTTTGAACTGTTTTACAACATCTTTTTTAAATTCTTTTACGACCTTTTCTTTGAACTGTTTGTAATCAAAGGCGATGGCTGTTTACGACCCCGGTATCTTTAGAAACAGCTGTTGCCATGTAATCAGGGAAAGTCCAAATAAAAGAGGAGCCATACAATATTTCGTCAGGAGAGTCCAGACGTCAATTGAGCCAAATTTAATTCTGTCCCTGTTTAATTTCTTGCTTCTAGTCTTATTTAATAACCTGACAATTGATCTGTACAGTCATCTATTTATTTATATCCGCACCTTTTTGCTCTTTTATCCCGCACTACCATGAGCAAATGCAATGCAATTTTGTTCTTATCTGTACTGTAAAGATCAAATTTGAATGACAATAAAAATAAAGTCTAAATATAAGTCTATGTAGAAATGTCTGGTTGTATCAGCTCTGCTCTTTAATGACCTTTGTGTTCTTTGATGTGTCCCTCTTACACACGACTATGTGTGCTATGGCTTTGAGGTTTGTTTCCCTTGGCCTTAGTCTGGAACCCCTCTACAGAGGGCCAGGCTTAGACTGATTTTTTTTTTTTTCGAACGACAAGTTAATAAATTGAAGCGGCAAACGCCTCTCGATGATGTCACGAGTCTCTAGGCAACAGGCCCCGCCTTTTAAAAGCACACACACGTACACACTGTGCTCTCATGTATAACGTCTTAGTCGCATATGTCCCAGATTTTTGCAGTTTTTCCCGGGTCATGGCTGGTTCACGGGTCATACTAGAGGACCTCCAGGTAAATGGCCGACTCGGGTTCAGCTACATGCACGACCCCAGGGGCGTCTTGTGTGTCCGCACGCGCGCCGAGAGCCCCTCGCCTGCGCTCGCCGCCTCTCCTGCCCATCCGACGCACCTAAACAAGGCCAAGACGTTTTCATACGAACGAGTCAAAGTAGTTCATTAGTTGGGAAATCTTTATTGAGAAAAGCTTTTAAGCAGTAACTCTGTTTGCACTTTATTCACATGTCTCCATCTAAATCTATTTTATTAAAGCTTTTAAAGTATTTCAACTTTTTAACATTGAATTAATACTTTTTATTTTTATTTTATCTGTCAGTTGTTTTATAACTTTAGAGAAACCTTTGCCAAGATAGCTTCTAATTATTATAAATAATAACAATTCTATTAAAAAAATAACAATTCTATTCAAATATTTTTTTTATTTTGAATTGTTTATTATATATAATTATATAAAACACACAATTGTTATGCATTAAACATGTTTCGCTGAAAAAGCTTATATTTAAAGTATATAAATAATCATAATTCTATTTGATTTATTTAATTTTTATTTGTTTATATATATATAAACAATTGTTTCATGTATTACACATTTTTTGCTAAGAAACTTTTTATTCATAATATATAAATAAACAGAATCCTATTTTATTTATTATAATTTTGTTTTTTAATATGTTTAATAATTATACATTTTATGTTTCAATAGTTTTATAACTATATAAAAAACACACAATTGTTATGTATTACACTTTTTTGCCATAAAAGCTTCTATTTATAGTATAAACAAATTCACAATTCCATTAAAAATGTTTTTTTTAATTTGTCTATTATTATATATAATTATATACAACACACAATTATGTATTGCGTGTTTTGCTGAGAAAGCTTCTATTTATAGTATATAAATAATCACAATCCTATTTTATTTATTTTGTTTGTTTTTTTTTAGATTATATATGATAATTATATATTTTATGTTTAAACTTTTTAAACAAAAAATTCACAATTCTATACAAAAAAAATAATTTGTTTATTATTATATATAATTATATAAGACACACAATTGTTACGTATTGCACATTTTTTGCTGAGAAAGCTTCTATTTGTAGTATATAAATAATCACAATCCTATTTTAAATTTTTTTATATCCATCCATCCATCCATCCATCATCTTCCGCTTATCCGAGGTCGAGTCGCGGGGGCAGCAGCCTAAGCAGGGAAACCCAGACTTCCCTCTCCCCAGCCACTTCGTCTAGCTCTTCCCGGGGGATCCCGAGGCGTTCCCAGGCCAGCCGGGAGACATAGTCTTCCCAACGTGTCCTGGGTCTTCCCCGTGGCCTCCTACCAGCTGGATGTGCCCTAAACACCTCCCTAGGGAGGCGTTCGGGTGGCATCCTGACCAGATGCCCGAACCACCTCATCTGGCTCCTCTCGATGTGGAGGAGCAGCAGCTTTACGTTGAGCTCCTCCCGGATGGCAGAGCTTCTCACCCTATCTCTAAGGGAGAGCCCCGCCACCCGGCGGAGGAAAGTCATTTCGGCCGCTTGTACCCGTGATCTTATCCTTTCGGTCATGACCCAAAGCTCATGACCATAGGTGAGGATGGGAACGTAGATCGACCGGTAAATTGAGAGCTTTGCCTTCCGGGTCAGCTCCTTCTTCACCACAACGGATCGATACAACGTCCGCATTACTGAAGACGCCGCACCGATCCGCCTGTTTAATATTATTATATATAGTTATATAATAACAATTTTTTATGTATTGCATTATTATTATTATATATAATTATATAAAAACAATTTTTTCATGTATTGCACATTTTTTGCTAAGAAACCTTCTATTTATAGTATATAAATAATCAGAATCCGATTTAATTTATTATTTTTTTAATTGTTTAATATTATTATGTAAATTGATTATACATTTCATGTTTCAATAGTTTTATAACTGTATAAAAACCACACAACTGTTATGTATTACACATTTTTTGCCATAAAAGCTTCTATTTATAGTATATAGAAATTCACGATTCAATTTTTTTATTTTTTGTTTATTACTACATATAATTATATAAAACACACAATTGTTATGTCTGACACTTGTTTTGCTGGGAAAGCTTCAATTTATAGTATATAAATAATCACAATTGTATTGTATTCATTTTGTATTTATTTGTTTCATATTATTGTATATAAAAATCACATATTTCATGTTTCAATTGTTTTATAAAAAAGCACAATTTTAAAAAAAAAGTGTTTTTATTTGTTTATTATTATATATAATTATAATAGACACACAATTGTTACATGTTACACATTTTTGGCTGAGAAAGCTTCTATTTCTAGTATATAAATAATCACAAATACATTTTTTTTGTTTGCTTTATCATTATTATATTTAATGGTATAAAAACAATTTTTTTTATGTGTTACACATTTTTTGCTAAGAAAACTTCTATTTATAGTATATAAATAATCACAAATAATTTGTTATTTGTTTGGTTTATTATTATTATTGTTATATATAATTATATAAAAACACTTTTATGTATTACATTATTATTATTATTATTATATATAATTATATAAACAAAGAAGTTTTTATGTATTACACATTTTAAGCTAAGAAACCTTCTATTTATAGTATATAAATAATCACAATCCTATTTAATTTATTATTTTTTTAATTGTTTAATATTATTATATAAATTGATTATACATTTCATGTTTCAATAGTTTTATAACTGTATAAAAACCCCACAACTGTTATGTATTACACATTTTTTGCCATCAAAGCTTCTATTTATAGTATATACAAATTCACGATTCTATCCAATTTTTGTATTTTTTTTTTATTACTATATATAATTATATAAAACACACAATTGTTATGTCTGACATGTTTTGCTGGGAAAGCTTCTATTTATAGTATATAAATAATCACAATTGTATTGTATTCATTTTGTATTTATTTGTTTCATATTATTATATATAAGAATCACATATTTCATGTTTCAATTGTTTTATAAAAAAGTACAATTCTAAAAAAAAGTTTTTTTATTTGTTTATTATTATATATAATTATAATAGACACACAATTGTAACATGTTACACATTTTTTGCTGAGAAACTTTCTATTTATAGTATATAAATAATCACAAATAATTAGTTTTTTGTTTGCTTTATTATTATTATATTTAATTGTTTAAAAACACATTTTTTATTTATTACACATTTTTTGCTAAGAAAACTTCTATTTATAGTATATGAATAATCACAAATAATTTGTTATTTGTTTGGTTTATTATTATTATTGTTATATATAATTATATAAAAACACACTTTTATGTATTACATTATTATTATTATTATATATAATTATATAAAAAATTAGTTTTTCATGTATTACACATTTTTTGCTAAGAAACCTTCTATTTATAGTATATAAATAATCACAATCCTATTTAATTTATTAATTTTTTAATTGTTTGATATTATTATATAAATTGATTATACATTTCATGTTTCAATAGTTTTATAACTGTATAAAAACCACACAACTGTTATGTATTACACATTTTTTGCCATAAAAGCTTCTATTTATAATATATAGAAATTCACGATTATATTCAATTTTTTAATTTATTTGTTTATTACTATATATAATTATATAAAACACACAATTGTTATGTCTGACACATGTTTTGCTGGGAAAGCTTATATTTATAGTATATAAATAATCACAATTGTACTTTATTCATTTTGTATTTATTTGTTTCATATTATTATATATAAGGATCATATATTTTATGTTTCAATTGTTTTATAAAACAACTACAATTTAAAAAAAAAAAGGTTTTTTTGTGTTTATTATTATATATAATTATAATAGACACACAATTGTTACATGTTACACATTTTTGGCTGAGAAAGCTTCTATTTCTAGTGTATAAATAATCACAAATACATTTTTTTTGTTTGCTTTATCATTATTATATTTAATGGTATAAAAACACATTTTTTTATGTGTTACACATTTTTTGCTAAGAAAACTTCTATTTATAGTATATAAATAATCACAAATAATTTGTTATTTGTTTGGTTTATTATTATTATTGTTATATACAATTATATAAAAACAATTTTATGTATTACATTATTATTATTATTATTATATATAATTATATTAAAAAAATAAGTTTTTATGTATTACACATTTTTTGCTCAGAAACCTTCTATTTATAGTATATAAATAATCACAATCCTATTTAATTTTTTTTTTTTAATTGTTTAATATTACTATAAAAATTGATTATACATTTCATGTTTCAATAGTTTTATAACTGTATAAAAACCACACAACTGTTATGTATTACACATTTTTTGCCATAAAAACTTCTATTTATAGTATATACAAATTCACAATTCTATTCAATTTTTTAATTTGTTTATTACTATATATAATTATATAAAACACACAATTGTTATGTCTGACACATGTTTTGCTGGGAAAGCTTCTATTTATAGTATATAAATAATCACAATTGTACTTTATTCATTTTGTATTTATTTGTTTAATATTATTATATATAAGGATCATATATTTCATGTTTCAATTGTTTTATAAAAAAGTACAATTCTAAAAAAAAAAGGTTATTTTTGGTGGTTTATTATTATACATAAAATTATAATAGACACACAGTTGTTACATGTTACACATTTTTTGCTGAGAAAGCTTCTATTTATAGTATATAAATAATCACAAATAATTTGTTTTTGTTTGATTTATTATTATTATATTTAATTGTATAAAAACACATTTTTTATGTATTACACATTTTTTTGCTAAGAAAACTTCTATTTATAGTATATAAATAATCACAAATGATTTGTTATTTGTTTGGTTTATTATTATATAATTATATAAAAACACACTTTCATGTATTACATTATTATTATTATTATATATAATTATATAAAAAACTACGTTTTTATGTACTACACATTTTTTGCTAAGAAATCTTCTATTTTTAGTATATATATACTCACAATCCTATTTTATTTATTAAATGTATTTGAATTTTATTATATATAAAATGATGAGTTTGTTTCTGGTCTCCAACCAGTATATTGGCAATGCTGAGCAGAAAGTACGGGACAAGGAACCTGGAGTACCTGCTTGGTGCGCACAAAGTGAGGCGTGCAGTTCTGGTACACCAGCTGGTAGCTGCCGTTGGTGTAGACGTGGGTCACCTCGGTGCAGTTGATGTAGAGCGGCGTGGACTCCTGATTGGCTCCTGATCCTCCTGCCAGGCCTGCAGCAGGACGTCCAGTCAGGACGTGTCTGGGAAGAGAGTGCACGGACACACACGTTAATAACATAAAAAAATATATATAATTTGCTAATAAAATCAAAATGATTATAGCTAGACCAAAACTTGTTGCAACAGAAACAAATGGGACAAGTTTGGAAGGATTTGGACATAATTAAAGTCTAGTTATAGCAAATAACACGTTAATTACACGCCAATAGCAAAATGAAATCTCAAAACATTAATAACATAAAAAACTATGATAGTTAGACCAAAGACTTTTGCAGCCCAAACGATCAGGACAAGTTAGGAGTGATTTTGACATAGTTTAGGACTAGTTAGGGATAATAACACAGTAATTACATGTTAATAACAAAATACATAAAATGGTTATGTTTGTATACAACATTAAAAACTATAATACGTTAACAAAATCAAACGTACTATAATTAGACCAGGACTTTGCAGCACAAACAATTGGGACAAGTTTGGGGGGGATTTTGACTATTTATGAATAATAACACCTTAATTACATGTTAATAACATACAAACCATAGTAAGTTAATCAAATCAAAACTATGATAGTTAGACCAAATAATTTTGCAGCCCAAACGATCGGGACAAGTTAGGAGTGATTTTGACATAGTTGAGGACTAGTTAGGGATAATAACACAGTAATTACATGTTAATAACAAAATACATAAAATGGTTATGTTTGTATACAACATTAAAAACGATAATACGTTAACACAATCAAACTTACTATAACTAGACCAGGACTTTGCAGCACAAACAATTGGGACAAGTTTGGGGGGGATTTTGACTAGTTATGAATAATAACACCTTAATTACATGTTAATAACATACAAACCATAGTAAGTTAATCAAATCAGAACTATAATAGTTAAACCAAATGATTTTGCAGCCCAAACGATCGGGACAAGTTAGGAGTGATTTTGACATAGTTGAGGACTAGTTAGGAATAATAACACAGTAATTACATGTTAATAACAAAATACATAAAATGGTTATATTTGTATACAACATTAAAAACTATAATACGTTAACAAAATCAAACTTACTATAATTAGACCAGGACTTTGCAGCACAAACAATTGGGACAAGTTTGGGGGGGATTTTGACTAGTTATGAATAATAATACCTTAATTACATGTTAATAACATACAAACCATAGTAAGTTAATCAAATCAAAACTATAATAGTTAAACCAAATCATTTTGCAGCACAAACGATTGGGACAAGGTTGGGGAGGTTTTGACAGTTTGGGGGTGCTGGTTAAGAATAATAACACCTTAATTACACGTTAATAGCAAAAAAAAAAGGTCAAAACATGAATTGCACATTATTTACACATTAATAACATAAAATCATAAAATGTTGATAAAATCTTAATTATAGTTACACCAAAATTGTTTGCAGCACAAATGAATGGGACAACTTTGGAGGGATTCTGACATAGTTGGGGACTAGTTATTAATAACACGTTAGTTACATGTTAATAACAAAAAGTCACACATTGGTTATAACATTAAAACTATAATACGTTAACAAAATCAAACTTACTATAATTAGACCAGGACTTTGCAGCACAAACAATTGGGACAAGTTTGGGGGGGATTTTGACTAGTTATGAATAATAACACCTTAATTACATGTTAATAACATACAAACCATAGTAAGTTAATCAAATCAAAACTATAATAGTTAAACCAAATGATTTTGCAGCCCAAACGATCGGGACAAGTTAGGAGTGATTTTGACATAGTTGAGGACTAGTTAGGAATAATAACACAGTAATTACATGTTAATAACAAAATACATAAAATGGTTATATTTGTATACAACATTAAAAACTATAATACGTTAACAAAATCAAACTTACTATAATTAGACCAGGACTTTGCAGCACAAACAATTGGGACAAGTTTGGGGGGGATTTTGACTAGTTATGAATAATAATACCTTAATTACATGTTAATAACATACAAACCATAGTAAGTTAATCAAATCAAAACTATAATAGTTAAACCAAATCATTTTGCAGCACAAACGATTGGGACAAGGTTGGGGAGGTTTTGACAGTTTGGGGGTGCTGGTTAAGAATAATAACACCTTAATTACACGTTAATAGCAAAAAAAAAAGGTCAAAACATGAATTGCACATTATTTACACATTAATAACATAAAATCATAAAATGTTGATAAAATCTTAATTATAGTTACACCAAAATTGTTTGCAGCACAAATGAATGGGACAACTTTGGAGGGATTCTGACATAGTTGGGGACTAGTTATTAATAACACGTTAGTTACATGTTAATAACAAAAAGTCACACATTGGTTATAACATTAAAACTATAATACGTTAACAAAATCAAACTTACTATAATTAGACCAGGACTTTGCAGCACAAACAATTGGGACAAGTTTGGGGGGGATTTTGACTAGTTATGAATAATAACACCTTAATTACATGTTAATAACATACAAACCATAGTAAGTTAATCAAATCAAAACTATAATAGTTAGACCAAATCATTTTGCAGCACAAACGATTGGGACAAGGTTGGGGAGGTTTTGACAGTTTGGGGGTGCTGGTTAAGAATAATAACACCTTAATTACACGTTAATAGCAACAAAAAAAGTCATAAAACAAGAATTGCACATTATTTACACATTAATAACATAATCATAAAATGTTGATAAAATCTTGATTATACTTACACCAAAATTGTTTGCAGCACAAATGAATGGGACAACTTTGGAGGGATTCTGACATAGTTGGGGACTAGTTATTAATAACACGTTAGTTACATGTTAATAACAAAAAGTCACACATTGGTTATAACATAAAAACTATAATACGTTAACAAAATCAAACTTACTATAATTAGACCTGGACTTTGCAGCACAAACGTAGCACAAACAATTGGGACAAGTTTGGTGGGGGGGGGATTTTGAGTAGTTATGAATAATAACAACTTAATTACATGGTAATAACATAAAAACCATAGATAGGTGATAAAATCAAAACTATAATAGTTAGACCAAATCATTTTGCAGCACAAACAATTGGGACAAGATTGAGGAGATTTTGACGTAGTCGGGGGACTGTTTAAGACTAACAACACCTTAATTACACATTAATACAAAAAAAGGCATAAAACATGAAAATGTCACCTTATTTACACATTAATAACATACAATCATAAAATGTTGATAAAAACCAAAATGTTTATAGTTGGAACAAAATTATTTGCAGCACAAATGAATGGGACAACTTTGGAGGGATTCTGACATAGTTGGGAACTATTTATTAATAACACGTTAATTACATGTTAATAACAGGAAGTCATACAATGGTTATAACATAAAAACTGTAATACATTAACAAAATCAAAATTATTAGAACAAGACTTTGCAGCACAAACGTAGCACAAACAATTGGCACAAGTTTGGGGGGATTTTGACAACGCTCGGGGACTATTTATGAGTAATAACACCTTAATTACATGTTAATAACATAAAAAACATAAGTTAATCAAATCAGATTTATAATAGTTAGACCAAATAATTTTGCAGCACAAACGATCGGGACAAGGTTGGGGAGATTTGGACAACATTTGGAGGGCTGGTTAAGAATAATAACACCTTAATTACACGTTAATAACAAAAAAAAGTCATAAAACGTTAACATTGCAACTATAATATGTAATACATTTTTTAAAAATTAGTGCGACCAAGACTTCTTTGCAGCACAGTAGCACAAACTATTGGGACGAGTTTGGAAGGATTTTGACATCGTTCGGAGCTGGTTATGGATAATAACACATTAATTACACTTTAATAACAAAAAGTCCTACAACGTTAATAACATAAAAACTATAACATGTTAACAAAATAAAAATGATTAGAGTTGACCAAAATTGTTTGCAGCACAAACAAATGGGACAAGTTTGGAGAAATTGTGACATAGTTGGGGACTAGTTAGTAATAACACGTTAATTACACATGAATTACATGTTAATAACATAAAATCATGAAATGTCAATAAAATCAAAATGATTATAGCTAGACCTAAATTGTTTGCAGCACAAATGAATGGGACAACTTTGGAGGGATTTTGACGTAGTTGGGGACTAGTTATTAATAACACATTTATTGCACGTGAATTACGCGTTAATTACACATTAAAAACCTAAAATCATAAAATTTTAACATAAGATCTATACAAGTTGGACCCAAAAGGTTTTCAGCACAAACAATAAAGGGAAGTTTGGAGACGTTTCAACATAGTTGGGGTAAATAGTTATGAATAGTTGCACATTAATTACACGTTAATTACACAATAATAACAATCATAAAACGTTCGTAACATAAACTATAATAGTTGGATCAAAAATGTTTGCAGCAATAATGATTGGGACAAGTTTGGAGCGCTTTGGAAATAGTTATGGACTACTTATAAATAACACGTTAATTGCACGCGAATTACCCATTAATTACACAGTAATAACATCAAATCATAAAATGTTAACATTAAAACTTAACAAGTTAGACCAAAAAAGTTTGCAGCACGAACAATTAGGACAAGTTTGGAGAGGCTTTGACATAGTTGGGGGGGAATAGTTGTGAATAATAGCATGTTAATTACACGTTAATAACAAACATTATTAAATGTTAATAACTTAAACATCATAAAATATTAATAACATAAAAACTATAATGGTTAGAGCAAAATGTTTGCAGCACAAACGATTGGGACAAGTTTGGAGAGATTTGGACATAGTTGGGGGGAGGTCTAGTTATGAATAATAACATAAAAAACATAAGTAGGAGAAGGTGGGGGGGGGGTTGACTAGTTATGAATAATAACACCTTAATTACATGTTAAAAACATACAAACCATAGTAAGTTAATATAATCAAAACTATAATAGTTACACCAAATAATTTTGCAGCACAAACGATTGGGACAAGGTTGGGGAGGTTTTGACAGTTTGGGGGTGCTGGTTAAGAATAATAACACCTTAATTACATGTTAATAGCAACAAAAAAAAGTCATAAAACATGAATTGCACGTTGTTTACACATTAATAAGATATAATCATAAAATGTTGATGAAATCTAAATGATCATAGTTAGACCAAAATTGTTTGCAGCACAAATGAATGGGACAACTTTGGAGGGATTCTGACATAGTTGGGGACTAGTTATTAATAACACGTTAGTTACAAGTTAATAACAAAAACTCACACATTGGTTATAACATAAAAACTATAATACGTTAACAAAATCAAACTTACTATAATTAGACCAGGACTTTGCAGCACAAACGTAGCACAAACAATTGGGACAAGTTTGGGGGGGATTACGACTAGTTATGAATAATAACACCTTAATTACATGTTAACATACAAACCATAGTAAGTTAATCAAATCAGAACTATAATAGTTAAACCAAATAATTTTGCAGCACAAACAATTGGGACAAGGTTGGGGAGGTTTTGACATTTTGGGGGTGCTGGTTAAGAATAATAACACCTTAATTACACGTTAATAGCAACAAAACGTCATAAAACATGAATTGCACATTATTTACACATTAATAACATAAAATCATAAAATGTTGATAAAATCTTAATTATTATAGTTAGACCAAAATTGTTTGCAGCACAAATGAATGGGACAACTTTGGAGGGATTCTGACATAGTTGGGGACTAGTTATTAATAACACGTTAATTACATGTTAATAACAAAAAGTCACACAATGGTTATAACATAAAAACTATAATACGTTAACAAAAATCTAAATTATTATAATTAGACCAAGACTTTGCAGCACAAACGATTGGGACAAGTTTGGAGGGATTTTGACTAGTTATGAATAATAACAACTTAATTACATGGTAACATACAAACCATAGAAAGGTAATAAAATCAAAACTATAATAGTTAGACAAAATCCTTTTGCAGCACGAACAATTGGGACAAGGTTGAGGAGATATTGACATAGTCGGGGGACTGGTTATGACTAACAACACCTTAATTACACGTTAATACAAAAAAAAAGTCATAAAACATGAACATTTCACGTTATTTACACAGTAATAACATACAATCATAAAATGTATATAAAACCAAAATTATTATAGTTGGAACAAAATTATTTGCAGGACAAATGAATGGGAGAACTTTGGAGGGATTCTGACATAGTTGGGGACTAGTTATTAATAACACGTTAATTACATGTTAATAACAGGAAGTCATACAATGGTTATAACATAAAAACTGTAATACATTAACAAAATCAAAATTATTATAATTAGACCAAGACTTTGCAGCACAAACGTGGCACAAGTTTGGGGGGATTCTGACAACGCTCTGGGACTATTTATGAGTAATAACACCTTAATTACATGTTATTAACATAAAAAAAAAAAAGTTAATCAAATCAGATTTATAATAGTTAGACCAAATAATTTTGCAGCACAAACGATCGGGACAAGGTTGGGGAGATTTGGACAAAGTTTGGAGGGCTGGTTAAGAATAATAACACCTTAATTACACGTTAATAACAAAAAAAAGTCATAAAACGTTAACATTGCAACTATTATCCATCCATCCATTTTCTACCGCTTATTCCCTTTCGGGGTCGCGGGGGGCGCTGGCGCCTATCTCAGCTACAGTAATAAAATTTTAAAAAATTAGTGCGACCAATACTTTTTTGCAGCACAGTAGCACAAACGATTGGGACGAGTTTGGAAGGATTTTGACATCGTTGGGAGCTGGTTATGGATAATAACATGTTAATTCCCTCTAATAACAAAACATAAAAAGTTAACATAAAAACTATATGTTAACAAAATAAAAATGATTAGAGTTGACCAAAATTGGTTGCAGCACAACAAATGGGACAAGTTTGGAGAAATCGGGACATAGTTGGGGACTAGTTAGTAATAATGACACGTTAATTGCACATGAATAACATGTTAATAACATCAAATCATAAAATGTTGATAAAATCAAAATGATTATAGATAGACCAAAATTGTTTGCAGCACAAATGAATGGGAAAACTTTGGAGGGATTCTGGCATAGTTGGGGACTAGTTATTAATAACACGTTTATTGCACGTGAATTACGCGTTAATTACACATTAAAAACATAAAATCATAAAATGTTTACATAAAATCTATACAAGTTGGACCAAAAAGGTTTTCAGCACAAACAATAAAGGCAAGTTAGGAGAGGTTTTGACATAGTTGGGGTAAATAGTTATGAATAATAGCACATTAATTACACGTTAATTACACATTAATAACCATCATAAAACGTTCGTAACATAAACTATAATAGTTGGATCAAAAATGTTTGCAGCACTAATGATTGGGACAAAATTGGAGCGCTTTGGACATAGTTCGGGACTAGTTATAAATAACACGTGAATTACCCATTAATTACACAGTAATAACAACAAATCATAAAATGTTAACATTAAAACTTAACAAGTTAGACCAAAAAAGTTTGCAGCACGAACAATTAGGACAAGTTTGGAGAGGTTTTGACATAGTTGGTGGGGCGGGGGGGATAGTTGTGAATAATAGCATGTTAATTACACTTTAATAACATAGACATTATCAAATGTTAATAATGTAAATATCATAAAATATTGATAACATAAAAACTATAATGGTTAGAACAAAAAAGTTTGCAGCACAAACAATTAGGTCAAGTCTGGAGAGGTTTTGACATAGTTGGGGGGAATAGTTGTGAATAATAGCAAGTTAATTACTTGTTAATAACATAAACATTATCAAATGTTAAAAAACATCATAAAATGATAATGACATAAAAACTACAATGGTTAGAGCAAAAATGTTTGCAGCACAAATGATTGGGACAAGTTTGGAGAGCTTTGGACATAGTTGGGGACAAGTTATAAATAACCCATTAATTACCCATTAATTACACAGTAATAACATCAAATCATAAAATGTTAACATTAAAACTATACAAGTTAAACCAAAAAAGTTTGCAGCACAAGCAATTACGACAAGTTTGGAGAGGTTTTGACATAGTTGGGGGGGAATAGTTGTGAATAATAGCATGTTAATTACACGTTAGTAACATAGACATTATCAAATGTTAATATAGTAAACATCATAACATATTAATAACATAAAAACTATAATGGTTAGAGCAAAAAAGTTTGCAGCACAATCGAATTAGACAAGTTTGGAGAGATTTTGACATAGTTGGGGGGAGGTGTAGTTATGAATAATAACACGTTACTTACACATTAATAACATAAAAACATCATTAGGACAAGGGGGGGGGGGGGGGGACTTCTTACAGGACAACCTTAATAAAATCTTACGTCGTGGATTTCTTTCTGCAGCAGAAGAAAACGAGCACGGCAAGTAAGGTGCTCGCCAAGATGGCCGCTGCGGGCGCCACAAAGCCGAGCAGCAGAAACCTGTCTGCACAAAAGCCAAAGGCAACGTTAATGCTACCGCTTATCCGCACGACATGTCGGCTATTTTTGTGGCGTGCTCACCCCGCCCTCGCCCGCCCTGCGACAGCGTCAGCGAGTCATTCCCGATGGTGTTGACAGCCGAGCAGGTGAGGGTCAGGGGCCCGCTCGTGCGGCCCCTCAGTGTCGAAGTGAGCGTATCGGCCGTGAGCGACACGTTGTAGTCTGGGGGCGGGGCTGTGCCGTTGATGATCCATGTGAAAGCCGGCCGCGGGTTCGAGTCCGCCGAGCAGCGGCACAACACTTCTTGCCGCTCGACGACGCACGCCGAGGACGCCCTCTGGATGACGGGCTTATCTGGAGAAGAGAGGGCCCTGGAATTTATTTACTTATATTTTGGTGTAATGCAATGCAAGAAGAAGCTTCGGTGTCAAGGCAGCCGGGAAATATTAACATGATGGGGGAAAAAAAAGGAAAATAAATAAAAAAACAAACCAAAAAAAAAATACATATATATACATAGATATATATACAAAATAAAATAATAAATGATAAATGGGTTGTACTTGTATAGCGCTTTTCTACCTTCAAGGTACTCAAAGCGCTTTGACACTACTTCCACATTTACCCATTCACACACACATTCACACACTGATGGAGGGAGCTGCCATGCAAGGCGCCAACCAGCACCCATCAGGAGCAAGGGTGAAGTGTCTTGCTCAGGACACAACAGACGTGACGAGGTTGGTACTAGGTGGGAATTGAACCAGTGACCCTCGGGTTGCGCACGGCCACTCTTCCACTGCGCCACGCCGTCCCACATAATAAATAAAATGTTACTCAAAGATCATCTATAAGACAGGAGGTCCCTGTTGTTCGTGATAAAATGTGAGTCTAAGATCCTTTATAAGAGAGGATGTCCTGTTTGTAATATAAAGTCGGTCAAAGATCATCTATAAGACAGGGGGAAGTCCCTGTTGCTTGTGATGAAATGTTAGTCAAATATTCTTTATAAGAGAGCAGGTCCTGTTGTTTGTCAGACAAAGTCAGTCAAAGATCATCTACAAGACAGGAGGTCCCTGTTGTTCATGATAAAATGTTAGTTAAAGATCCTTTATAAGAGATGAGGTCCTGTTTTTTGTACTATAAAGTCAGTCAAAGATCATCTATAAGACAGGGGGAAGTCCCTGTTGTTTGTGATGAAATGTTAGTCAAAGATCCTTTATAAGAGAGGAGGTCCTGTTGTTTGTAGTATAAAGTCAGTCAAAGATGCTCTATAAGACAGGAAGTCCCTGATTTTTGTGGGACTGAGTGTGGAAAATGTTAGTCAAAGCTCCCATATTATATATATATATATATATATATATATATATATATATGTATATATATGTATATATATGTGTATATGTATATATATGTGTATATGGATATATATATATATATCCATATATATATCCATATACACACACACACACACACACACATATACATATATATATATATATATACATATATATATATATATATATATATATATACATATACATATATATATATATACATATATATATATATATATATATATACATATATATACATATATATATATATATATATATACATATATATATATATATATATATATATATATATATATATATATATATATGTATATATATGTGTATATGTATATATATGTGTATATGTATATATATGTGTATATGGATATATATATATATATATCCATATATATATCCATATACATATATATATATCCATATACATATATATATATCCATATACATATATATATATATATATATACATATATATATATATATATATACATATATATATATATATATATATATATATATATATACACACACACACACACACACATATATACATATATACATATTACTTTACAATCAGTTGGCTTTCGGCCCGCTGCCAAAAAAATTTCCGCCCAATGCGGCCCCCCAAGTCAAAAAGTTTGGACACCCCCGCTCTAGATGTACTATCATTTGTGATTCATAACATTATTAGGTTGAGTTTTCAAGTGAAACTATTTTTACTAGCGAGCAGCCACAGTAACACGTGGTGTCACCTCGTTGCTAGGTAGAATTGGCAGGGGCACAATCAGACCAGCCCCAAAGCTCAATTTAAAGAAATCCTTTCAACGATATAGCGATAGGAGTAAATAGGTGAATAATCCCACAATCTTTGTAGTGTGAGCGATGGTCAGGTTCAAACACTGATGAAATATTTTAAACAAGACAAAGAAGAAGGGAATTAAATAAAGACAGAAATAAATTTGGCTCAATTGAGGCGAGCGCGTCTGGGCTATAATCTTGTGTACAGTCTCCATCACGCTCTGGCGAAAGATTGTACGCCTCCTCTTTTATTTGGACTTTCCCTGATTACATGGCAACAGCTGTTTCTAAGGGACGGGGGTTGTAAACCGGTGCTGCCTTTGGCCACAAAACAGTTCAAAGAAAAGGTCGTAAAACAGTTCACAGAAGCAGTGCCTGGAGGGGAGTCTGGTCCTGCCTCCTCTTTGCTTTGTAGATCTCGGGTCAAGACAATATCTTTCTGTTGATTACAATACTTGAAAGACACAGAACACCTTCATGTTGCTTCCCATCCTACAGAGTGGAGTTTTACCAGCTTTCTACTTGGTGGGATTAAAGACAGCTTTTGTCCTCTCGCCGGGAACTCGTTGAAACACAAAGTTTTGTGATAACTTAGATGCAATTATTCTGAAGTGAAGTGAATTATATTTATATAGCGCTTTTCTCTAGTGACTCAAAGCACTTTACATAGTGAAACCCAATATCTAAGTTACATTCAAACCAGTGTGGGTGGCACTGGGAGCAGGTGGGTAAAGTGTCTTGCCCAAGGACACAACAGCAGTGACTAGGATGGCGGTAGCGGGAATCGAACCTGCAACCCTCAAGTTGCTGGCACGGCCACTCTACCAACCGAGCTATACCGACAGTTTGGGTCAGTCGGACTACTTCCTACCGACTCTCCCTGTCCTTTCTCTGAGCTAGCCACACAAACAGTAACTGGATTGCCTCATGCCAGGTTGTTTTAGATGAGCTTTGGGGCAGGTTTACTTGTGCCCCTGACAATTCTGCCTAGCAACAAGGCAAGCTGCTGACTGGCTGCTGAATTGCTGGGATGCAACTCTAACTGAGGGTTTTATAATTACACGGAATCCAAGCGGGAATACTTACACAGAACGTTGAGGACGGTGGTCCGCGACTCGGCGCGACCGACCAGGTTCTCGACCGCACAGCGGACCGCCGTGCCCCGCGTCACGTTGTACAAGCGGATGGCGTGCGTGCGAAGGCCCAGGTGAACCGTGCGGCCGCCTCGTTTGTAGAACCAGCTGTACTCTGACACCGGCGGGTCGGCTTTGCACGAGCAGACCAGCAGGGCGCTGCCCCCCTCCTGCAGGGCCAGGGTCTGCACCTGCACCGTCACGTCTTTGGGAGGAACTGCGGGGCAGAAAACGGGAAAAATGTCCAAATGTGCGAGATTGTAGGGAAGCATCAGCAACGTTGTTTTTATGTGCTACAAAATGTTGCCCACAAGGCTATTTCAAAATAAAAGTAGCAAGCAGAAACATATCTCCATTAAATTACCATTTTTATTCTTTTTTTAAATCCCCATACAAATTGCAATTGGTATTTATTACCATTTTGAATCGATTCAAAATGTCAAGAATTAATTTTTTTAAAGATGTATTATTCTAGGCACTACGTCGCTGCTTTGTGAAAGACATAAAGGAGCTTTTCGAACCCCACTGCGCCACGGCGTGGCGCAGTGGGGAGAGTTGCCGTGCGCAACCCGAGCGTCCCTGGTTCAATTCCCACCTAGTACCAACCTCGTCACGTCCGTTGTGTCCTGAGCAAGACACTTCACCCTTGCTCCTGATGGGTGCTGGTTGGCGCCTTGCATGGCAGCTCCCTCCATCAGTGTGTGAATGTGTGTGTGAATGGGTAAATGTGGTAGTAGTGTCAAAGCGCTTTGAGTACCTTGAAGGTAGAAAAGCGCTATACAAGTACAACCCATTTATCATTTATCATTTATTTTGAATGTGTTGTATTTAAACAAAAGCGCCAAACAATATGTTGCAAGAATCGGTTTAAAATGACTCGTTACACCCCAAGAATCAGAAACAAACCAATAACGAGTTGATAAGGTTCCTCATCCTTATGTTTTAAATAGAGCTGTCGATAAGATTTTTTTTAATGAATCGTGATTTTTATTTGTTACACATCTTAATTTATTTGTTTATTGGAATTCAGGCACATATATTTGACAAGGGGTGGACAAAAATACATCAAATCCTGCTCACCCCCCAACAAGTAAACAAAAAAGTATATATACACATATGTGTATATATGCATATACAGTATGTAAATATGCATATATGTATATGTATGCATATGTGTATATGTATATATGCGATTATATATGTATATATGTATGTATATATGTACAGTATGTATGTGTATATACACTGTATATACAGTATATATATGCAGATATGTATATACACATATGTCTATATGTATGCCTACATATACATATATGCATATGTGTGTATATATATATATATATATATATATATGTATGTACACATATATGTATGTATATATATACATATATATATATATACACACATATATATATACATATATACATACATATATATACATATATACATATACACATATATATATACATATATATACATACATATATATATATACATATACACATATATATGTATATATACATGTATATATACACAAATATATATGCATATATATACATATATATATATACACACATATATACATACATATATATACATACATATACATATATATACATATATATAAACATATACATATATATATACATATACATATATATATATACATACATACATATATACATATACACATATATATGTATATATACACAAATACATATGCATATATATACATATATATACACATATACATATATATATACATATACATATATATACACATATACATATATATATACATATACATATATATATACACATATACATATATATATACACATACATATATATACATATATATATATGTACATATATATACATATACATATATATATATATATATACATATATATATACATATATATACATATACATACATATATATATATATATACATATACATATATATATACATATACATATACATATATACATATACATATATACATATACATATATATATACATATACATATATATATACATATACATATATATATACATATACATATATATATATACATACATATACATATATATATACATATACATATACACATATATATATACATATACATATATATATACATATACATATACATATATATATACATATACATATATATATATACATATACACATACATATACATATACATATATATATATACATATACATATATATATACATATACACATACATATATATATACATATACACATACATATATATATACATATACACATATACATATATATATATATATATATATATATACACACACACACAAAATTAAAACCAGTTTTATTTTAAGTTATATAAAAATGTATCAGAGCTTTTTATCTATATTATGGAGGAATGTGGTTACTCATAGAATTGGCACCCAATGTCATTTAAAAAAGTTTTGAATTTGCATCGAGTACCATTTTGACACGAGAATCAATTCTGATTCAAATCGTGAAGTGAAGTGAATTATATTTATATTTTATATATTATATATTTTATTTATATTTATATAGCGCTTTTCTCTAGTAACTCAAAGCCCTTTACATAGTGAAACCCAATATCTAAGTTACATTCAAACCAGTGTGGGTGGCACTGGGAGCAGGTGGGTAAAGTGTCTTGCCCAAGGACACAACGGCAGTGACTAGGATGGCGGAAGCGGGAATCGAACCTGCAACCCTCAAGTTGCTGGCACGGCCACTCTACCAACCGAGCCGTACCGCCCCACACCGTCACCTCCAAGACTTGAATCGAATCCTGTGGTGCACAAAGATTCATAGCTCGACCTTTTACAGTCTTCCTGTTGCAAGGCAGAATCCCTGGGGCACGACTCTTCCTGCCCCGAACCAAAAGAAAAAAAAACTGAGAAAAAAAAAGGCATATTAACAGTAAGTTAAAATATGTGTTATAAAAATGCGCTATTTAATCAGTCTTAATCTTAATCTGTATTGTATATAAATATGTGTGCATCAAAAGTGCTTTTCTGCTGTAGTAAAATGTTTGCAGCCTCTTATTTTTAATTTTCCTGAGGGACCTCTCCTGAAGGAATCAATAATCACCAAGAATGATTCCCGGGCGCGGCAACGCTGCTGCCCACTGCTCCCCTCACCTCCCAGGGGGTGGACAAGGGGATGGAGTAAATGCAGAGAACACATTTCACCAAACTTTTTGTGTGTGTGACAATCATTGGTACTTTTAACTTTAAAGTACTATCTATCTATCTAGACCAGGGGTCACCAACCTTTTTGAAACCAAGAGCTACTCCTTGGGTACTGATTAATGCAAAGGGCTACCAGTTTGATACACACTTAAACAAATTGCCAGATATAGCCAATGTGCTCAATTTACCTTTAATAAATAAGTCTATATATATATAAAAAAAGGGGTATTTCAGTCTGTCATTCCGTCGTACATTTTTTTTCCTTTTACGGAAGGTTTTTTGTAGAGAATAAATGATGAAAAAAACACTGTATTGAACGGTTTAAAAGAGGAGAAAACACGAAAAAAAATGAAAATTAAATTTTGAAACATAGTTTATCTTCAATTTTGACTCTTTAAAATGCAAAATTAAACCGAAAAAAATGAAGAGAAAAACTAGCTAATTCGAATCTTTTTGAAAAAAAAAAAAAAAAAAAATTTTTATGGAACATCATTAGTAATTTTTCCTGATTAGGATTGATTTTAGAATTTTGATGACACGTTTTAAATAGGTTAAAATCCACTTTGAAATAAGATTTAAATTTGATTCCACAGATTTTCTAGATTTGCCAGAATAATTTTTGGGAATTTTAATCATAATAAGTTTAAAGAAATATTTCACAAATATCCTTCGTCGGAAAAACAGAAGCTAAAATGAAGAATTAAATTAAAATGTATTTATTATTCTTTATAATAATAATAAAAAAATACTTGAACATTGATTTAAATTGTCAGGAAAGAAGAGGAAGGAAATTAAAAGGTAAAAAGGTATGTGTGTTTAAAAATCCTAAAATCATTTTTAAGGTTGTATTTTTTCTCTAAAATTGTCTTTCTGAAAGTTATAAGAAGCAAAGTAAAAAAAAAAAAAAATGTATTTAAACAAGTGAAGAGCAAGTCTTTAAAATATTTTCTTGGATTTTTAAATTCTATTTTTTTGTCTCTCTTAGAATTAAAAATGTCGAGCAAAGCGAGACCAGCTTGCTAGTAAATAAATACAATTTAAAAAATAGAGGCAGCTCACTGGTAAGTGCTGCTATTTGAGCTATTTTTAGAACAGGCCAGCGGGCGACTCATCTGGTCCTTATGGGCTACCTGGTGCCCGCGGGCAACGCGTTGGTGACCCCTGATCAAGGGGCACTTCCTTATATTCCCCTTAATGGAGCTCTGCTGTTTTAGGTTCAATTCCAGGGTTTTTGGACGAGTAACCTTGGGGAACATGCTTTATCAGTATCACTCTAAAAATATTTTTTAGCATGATACTGTTTATAGTTTAAATGAGGATTACATTTTTCTTTAATTTCAGGCAAATTGATGCACTTCAAAAAAAATTGAACATTTAAAAAATTAAGTTCTTAAGTTTATCTATATTTTGTTGTTTTGTCTTTAATTTCATGTTAAAAAGGATACAATGTTATGCAATGGTGTACTTTTAACCATTTTATGGACAAATGATTCTATTGATAATAATTGCGAGAGTAATTCTTACATGTAACGTGCAGGTTGTTGGCGGCGACCACAGCTTTGGCGCCCGCGTAGCTGAGCTCACATCGCAGGCCAGCGTTGACCCGGTGGGACACCCGGAAGGTCAGCGAGGCCTGCAACACGGGCGAGTGCTCGTCAGGGTGAAGAGTCCGCACCTCCTGAGCTCCAGGTGGATGTAGGCCACGCCCCCATTGCCAGCGCAGGGTCGGAGGTGAGGAGGGGCAGTAATAGCCCACGCTGCAGTTCAAGGTGACCACCTGACCCTCGATGGCCGACAATACGCCGCTGATAACGGGAGCTTCGGGATTGACTGTCAATGAGGACAACAACTGTTATCTCAATTTTATTCCCCGAAGGTGGATTTCATTCCCCTTTTTATATTTCATACAAGACTCCATGTGTCAAAAACATCACCTTTAAAACTGCAGGATTCTATTTCCAACAAACACCACAGACAAGAAATGGATCACAGAATTAGCCGCTTGTTGCCGGGCAGAACTCATAGGACTCAACCGTTGTTGAAATAAATAAAGTTAAACTGAAACATTTTACTGATTGCTTTGTAAGAGTCTATGAGGTCCTGTTATTTGGAATATAAACTGAGCCGAAGATCTTATATAAAACAGGAGGTCTCTGTTGTTTATGATATACAGTCAGTCAAAGATCCTCTGTAAGACAGGAGGTACATGTTTCTAATAAGTTAGTCAACGATCCTCTATTAGACAGGAGGTCCCTGTTGCTTGTAATACGATGTTTGTCAAAGTCTTCTATAAGACATGAGGTCCCTGCTGTTCATAAAGACTAAGTGTGAAAATGTGAGTCAAAGATCCTCTATGAGAAAGGAAATCTTTGCTGTGTGGGAGACCTAGTGCGAAAAATGTTAGTCAAAGATCCTCTATAAGACGGGAAGTCCTTATTTGTAATAAAGTCAGTCAAATATCACATATAAGAAAGGAGGTTCCTGCTGTTTGCAACAAAATGTTAGTCAAAGATCATATATAAAACACAAGTTCCCTGCTGTTTATAAAAACTAAGTGTGAAAATGTGAGTCAAAGATTTTCCATAAGAAAGGAAGTGCCTGCTGTGTGTGGGACTTAGTGCGAACAATGTTGGTCAAAGATCCTCTATAAGACAGGAAGTCCTTGTTTTTAATAAACTCAGTCAAAGATCACATATAAGGAGGTCCCTGCTGTTTCTAATGCAATGTTTGTCAAAGATCTTCTATAAGACATGAGGTCTCTGCTGTCCATAAAGACTAAGTGTGAAAATGTGAGTCAAAGATCCTCTATAAGAAAGGAAATCTCTGCTGTGTGGGACTTAGTGCGAAAAATGTTAGTCAAAGATCCTCTATAAAACAGGAAGTCCTTGTTTGTAATGAAGTCAGTCAAAGATCACACATAAGAAAGGAGGTCCCTGCTGTTTATAATGCAATGTTTGTCAAAGATCTTCTATAAGACATGATGTCTCTGCTGTTCATAAAGACTAAGTGTGAAAATGTGAGTCAAAGATTAATATAACATTAATAATAATAATATTGAAAGTAAAAATAAACAAAAATAAATAATAATAATGATAATATAAATGATAATAATGATAGTAAAAATAATAATAATAAGAATAATAAGTGCAATACTTACCCAGGACAAGGAGGCGGAAAGACTTGGTCCTCCCCCAAGTTGAGTCCCCACGTGTCTTGAGGGACAGCTGGTAGACCCTGGCGTCGTCCACCCTGACTGTGTCCAGCCTCAGCGAGCAGTCGCCCTCAGAACCCTCACCAGCGGCGGTCACTCGGCCCCGGAAGTCGGCGCTCACCGCTTGCTTGTCCGCGCTGTTGTAGGCCGTGCGGTAAAGGCGGAACAGGAAGCGCTCGTCGCCGTGGTAACGCATCCGCACGTCCACGCGCTCTTTGGCGGGCGGAGGGCGGGGCGAGGACTTGGGCGCAAAGGAGCAGGGGACCACCACGCAGGAGCCCGCCAGAGCCACGACGCTGTCTGGGACGGACGGCTCGGGGGCGGAGGACTGCACCTCGTCCAACATGGCCGCTGCTTGAGTGCACAGATGGACAACATTAATACAACAAGATTATTCATTTTGTTCAAACACTTGGCTGGGAAACAAGCAGTCACGTGCTGGGGGCCCACTGCCTCGAAGTAATGTTTTTGTTTTTCATGCCAACAAAGCAGGAAGAAGGCGCTCAAAAGTCAATTAGGCTCCACCTTTCAAGATGTCCATAAATAAAATGAAATACAATAGAAAATAATAGAATATTATATAACACAATGGAACAGAATAGAACAGGATATAATATAACACATTAAGATAAAATAAAATACAATGGAATAACATAAGATTGAAAATAACAATACAATTGAATAACATAAAATAGAAGAGAATAAAATAAAATTGAAAATAATATGATATAATACTATAGCACAGAATAAAATTAAATAGAAATGGAATAAAATAGAATAGAATAAAATGAAATATAGTATTCAACATAATTGAATAGAATGGAATATAATGGATTAAAATGAAATACAATAAAATGAAAGAATTCTATAGAATAAAATAGAAAACAATATGATATAATATAATAAAATACTATAGCACAGAATGAAATGAAAAAGAAATGGAATACAATAGAATAGAATAAAATTAAATATAGTATGCAACATAACATAATAGAATAGAATGGAATATAATGGATCAAAGTGAAATACAATAAAATAAAATAGACTTCCATTGAACACAATAGAACATTATAGAGAATAAAATGTAATAAAATACAATAACAGAATAAAACAGAACAGAATAGAATACATCAAATAAAATAGAATAGAACAGAATAGAATATATCGAATAAAATGGAACACATTAGAATACAATATAATATGATAGAATATAATAGAATATATTAAATAAAATAAATACATTAGAATACAATATGTTAGAATAGAATATATTAAATAATATAGAATACATTACAATACAACAGAATAGATAAGAATACATTGAATAAATATAATACAATGGTATACAATAGAGTATGATACAATAAAATTACAGAATAGAATACAATACAATAATAGATTAGAAAATAGACTATAATAGAAAATAATATAATATAATAAACAAGAATGGAATATAATTAAGTATATTATAATAATTGTATAGAACAAAATAAAATGAAATAAAAGTGGAATACACTAGAATAGAATAAAATTAAATATGATATAATAGAACATAATACAACAGAATGGAATATAAGAAATAGAATAAAATAATATGTATTACTACAGAACACAATAGAACATTATAGAAAATAATAAAATAAAACTGAACAAACTACAATAACATGGAATAAAACAGAACAGAATTGAATAAAATGAAATATATTAAATAAAACGGAATAAATTAGAATACAATTTATTATGATAGAATAGAATATATTAAATCAAATAGAAATGATTAGAATACAATATGATATAGAATAGATTTAAATATAACAGAATAAAATTGAATACAATAAAATAAAACAAAATAAAATACAACAGAATGGAATATAATACATTGATATGCAATAAAATAGAATACAATAAAATAATGGAAGATAATATCAATAAAATAATAGAATAGAATGGAATAAAATTATATATAACATAATTATATAGAATAGAATAGAATAGAATGCTTTATTGTCATCAAATATAAGAACATGCCAAAGTTTCAGGTGGCGACTCTGTTTTTAGTGCTGTAGTGTTTACCATCTCTCACCGCAGCGTCCGTACATGCTGCTATCTTGGCAACATTGAAAAAAGGCTAAGTCGTGAATGTAAATCTCTATCAAGTATTATTGTAACAACAATGAAGTAAAAGTGAATTGTAATAATAAAATCCAAGCACTTTATTCCTAAATAAAAAGTGTTTTACTGCTGACTCATTCAACTCAGCATTGATCAAGACATGAACCCAATGACAAATATTTAAAAAAAAAGTTCATTGATTGTGTTTCACTGCAGTAATAAAAGCTCAGACTAAAAGAGACATAAACGACAAATCACAGTCCCATCGATTGGAAACACGCAAGTATTTTTAGAAGAGGGAAGAAGACACCAACTGCCTTTCGTTTGGGCGACACTTGAAAAGCGGAAATGTGCGCCAGACTCAATCTGTCTTTTGACTAAAACCACACAATGTGAGAAATCTGGAAAGTTTTGCTTTGGTGAAGACAAGAAAGATGGAAGAATGTTTGAAGGACTCACCGAAGACGAGCGTCCACAGCAGAGACATGGCTGCAAACAAGCCACACTACAGTTACTCCTTCAATAGTTGCAGCACAATAATAATAATAATAATAATAATAATATTAATAATACCCTGCGATGAGGTGGCAACTTGTCCAGGGTGTACGCCGCTTTCCGTCCGAATGCAGCTGAGATAGGCTCCAGCGACCCCCCGCGACCTCAAAAGGGACAAGCTGTAGAAAAGGGATGGATGGAATGATAATAATAACTAATAATAATAATAATAATAATAATAACCTGATGGTTAATTAGCTGCTGGGAGAGAGACTGACTGACACAAGAGTTGTGAGTGCGAGGCGACACGTGACAGCCAGTGAGTCATCCTCACACTTCCTCAAACACGACACCCATCAAACATGTATCAACGTTGTTGCCCTAGGGTAAACTGGGTAACACATGGCACACTGACAAAGCTTAACCTATTGTTACTATAACAATCTACAAGATTAATATACGTTGCCTCTCTCTCTTCCCCTCCATCTTTCCGTATTCCTTTTTTTTAATTTTTATCTTTCTAGTTATCATTTTGTGTACGTATTGTTGCATTTGAACAACTGTATTGTTGATAATAGAGGTAAACTATTGGTATTGTTCATAATCAATAGCGCTTTTTCTATTGGTATTTGTATTGCTCCAGTTGTAGTGTAAAAATGCTCATTGTCATTTCTACATTATAATTTATTTCACTAACTGCTTCTTTGCTATCACTTTTACGACCATGTTTGTACATATTGTATGTGCTGGTGTTGTGCTATTGTTGTTATTGTTGGGTTTGCTGCTGTTGTTGTTGTCTCTCTGTTTAATCCCTCTCTTATCCCCACAATTTACCCCTAAGTCTTCCTTAGAACAAACAAGGACTTAGATTTACCTGGCCCGGATGTGGGTCACCGAAGCCATCCCCCTCTGGAGCCGGGCCAGGAGGTGGGTCACGATGGCGAGCGGCTGGTGGCAAACCGGGTACAGCCCGAAGTGGCAACGTGGGTCACCCCTCCAATGGGCTCACCACCCACCTCGAATGCAGTGTGAGCTGGGCGGAAAAAGGTAGGACACTCGGGGATCCGATCCACAGCTACTTGAGCTAGCTATTGGGACGTGGAACGTCACTTCGCTGGGGGGTAAGGAGCCAAAGCTGGTGCGTGAGATGGAGAAGTTCCGGCTGGATACAGTCGGACTCACTTCGACGCACAACAAGGGCTCTGGAACCAGTTCCCTCCAGAGGGGCTGGACTCTCATCCACTGGCGTTGCAAGCACTAAGAGGCGACGGGCTGGGGTGGCAATTCTTGTTGCCCCCCCGGCTCAAAGCCTGCACGTTGGACTTGAACCCAGTAGACGAGAGGGTAGCTTCCCTACGCCTTCGTGTTGGGGGCGGACCGGTCCTGACTGTTGTTTGTGCTTATGCACCAAACAGCAGGTCCAAGTACCTACCATTTTTGGATTCTCTTGAGGGAGTACTGGAGAGTGCTCTCTCGAGGGAATCCTTTGTTCTACTGGTGGCAGGCAGGGTACAGCCCGAAGTGGCAACGTGGGTCACCCCTCCAATGGGCTCACCACCCACCTCGGATGCAGTATGAGCTGGGCGGCAAAGGTAGGACACTTGGGGGTCTGGTCCTCGGCTAATTGAGCTAGCTATTGGGACGTGGAACGTCACTTCGCTGGGGGGTAAGGAGCCAGAGCTGGTGCATGAGATGGAGAAGTTCCGGCTAGATATAGTCGGACTCACTTCGACGCACAGCAAGGGCTCTGGAACCAGTTCTCTCGAGAGGGACTGGACCCTCTTCCACTCTGGCGTTGCAAGCACTGAGAGGCGACGGGCTGTTGCCCCCCCGGCTCAAAGCCTGCACGTTGGACTTGAACCCAGTAGACGAGAGGGTAGCTTCCCTACGCCTTCGTGTTGGGGGCGGACCGGTCCTGACTGTTTGTGCTTATGCACCAAACAGCAGGTCCAAGTACCTACCATTTTTGGATTCTCTTGAGGGAGTACTGGAGAGTACTCTCTCGAGGGAATCCTTTGTTCTACTGGTGGCAGGCAGGGTACACCCCGAAGTGGCAACGTGGGTCACCCCTCCAATGGGCTCACCACCCACCTCGGATGCAGTGTGAGCTGGGCGGAAAAAGGTAGGACACTCGGGGATCCAATCCACGGCTACTTGAGCTAGCTATTGGGACGTGGAACGTCACTTCGCTGGGGGGTAAGGAGCCAAAGCTGGTGCGTGAGATGGAGAAGTTCCGGCTAGATACAGTCAGACTCACTTCGACGCACAACAAGGGCTCTGGAACCAGTTCTCTCCAGAGGGGGTGGACTCTCATCCACTGGCGTTGCAAGCACTAAGAGGCGACGGGCTGGGGTGGCAATTCTTGTTGCCCCCCCGGCTCAAAGGCTGCACGTTGGACTTGAACCCAGTAGACGAGAGGGTAGCTTCCCTACGCCTTCGTGTTGGGGGCAGACCGGTCCTGACTGTTGTTTGTGCTTATGCACCAAACAGCAGGTCCAAGTACCTACCATTTTTGGATTCTCTTGAGGGTGTACTGGAGAGTGCTCTCTCGAGGGAATCCTTTGTTCTACTGGTGGCAGGCAGGGTACAGCCCGAAGTGGCAATGTGGGTCACCCCTCCAATGGGCTCACCACCCACCTCGGATGCAGTGTGAGCTGGGCGGCAAAGCTTGGACACTCGGGGGTCCGATCCTCGGCTACTTGAGCTAGCTATTGGGACGTGGAACGTCACTTCGCTGGGGGGTAAGGAGCCAAAGCTGGTGCGTGAGATGGAGAAGTTCCGGCTAGATACAGTCGGACTCACTTCGACGCACAACAAGGGCTCTGGAACCTGTTCTCTCCAGAGGGGCCGGACTCTCATCCACTGGCGTTGCAAGCACTAAGAGGCGACGGGCTGGGGTGGCAATTCTTGTTGCCCCCCCGGCTCAAAGCCTGCATGTTGGACTTGAACCCAGTAGACGAGAGGATAGCTTCCCTACGCCTTCGTGTTGGGGGCGGACCGGTCCTGACTGTTGTTTGTGCTTATGCACCAAACAGCAGGTCCAAGTACCTACCATTTTTGGATTCTCTTGAGGGAGTACTGGAGAGTGCTCTCTCGAGGGAATCCCTTGTCCTACTGGTGGCAGGCAGGGTACACCCCGAAGTGGCAACGTGGGTCACCCCTCCAATGGGCTCACCACCCACCTCGGATGCAGTATGATCTGGGCGGGAAAGGTAGGACACTCGGGGGTCCGATCCATGGCTACTTGAGCTAGCTATTGGGACGTGGAACGTCACTTCGTTGGGGGGTAAGGAGCCTGAGCTGGTGCGTGAGATGGGGCTCTGGAACAAGTTCTCTCGAGAGGGACTGGACCCTCTTCCACTCTGGCGTTGCAAGCACTGAGAGGCGACGGGCTGGGGTGGCAATTCTTGTTGCCCCCCCGGCTCAAAGCCTGCACGTTGGACTTGAACCCAGTAGACGAGAGGATAGCTTCCCTACGCCTTCGTGTTGGGGGCGGACCGGTCCTGACTGTTGTTTGTGCTTATGCACCAAACAGCAGGTCCGATTACCTCCCCTTTCTGGATTCTCTCGAGGGAGTACTGGAGAGTGCTCTCTCGAGGGAATCCCTTGTCCTGCTGGGGGACTTCAACGCTCATATTGGCAATGACAGAGAAACCTGGAGCGGCGTGATAGTGAAGAACAGTCGCCCACCGAACTCGAGAGGTGTTTTGTCATTGGACTTTTGTGTTGGTCACAGATTGTCCATAACAAACACCATGTTCAAAAATAAGGGTGTCCATAAATGCACTTGGCACCAGGACACTCTCGGCCGCAGCTTGATGATGGACTTTGTAGTTTGCGGTCTCATGTTTTAGACACTCGGGTGAAGAGAAGGGCAGAGTTTTCTACCGATCACCATGCGGTGGTGAGTTGGCTCCGAGTTTGGGGGAGGATGCCGGACAGACCTGGCAGGGCCAAATGCATTGTGAGGGTCTGCTGGGAAAGTCTAGTAAAGTCTCCTCTCAGAGACAGTTTCAATTCCCACCCCTCGAAGAACTTTGAACATGTCACGAGGGAGGCGCTGGATATTGAGTCCAAGTGGAGCATGTTCCGTATCTCTACTGTCGAGGCGTTCAATTGGAACTGTGGCCGCAAGGTAGTTGGTGCCTGTCGTGAGGGATGCCATCAAGGTGAAGAAAGAGTCTTATCGGGTCTTTTTGGCTCATGGGACTCCAGAGGCAGCGGACAGGTACTGACGGGTCAAGCGGTGTGTGGCTTCGGCGGTCGTGGACGCAAAAACTCAGACATGGGAGGAGTTTGGGGAAACCATGGAAAACAATTTCCGGACTGCTTCGAAGCGATTCTGGAATACATTCCGGCACTTTTTTTTTAATGGTTAGTTTTTCAATAATTTTATAAAGGTGTGTAAGTAGGAAACAGCTCTATGGTTTGTTAACTGGTGTTTGTCTTCAGTTTTATATATTGGCTGACTTTCAACCATTTTAATTTTTTGTTTGGGAATTTAGTTTGAAAAAATAAGTTGCATACTTTAAAGGTTATGAAATCTATTCAAACATTTTTATTGATTCCAGATCAACTCCGGTACAATCAGTTGAGGTCTTGGATGTACAATTATTTACAATTTCCTTTTGTTACGCCCGTGATGAACATCGAGTTGGGAATTCTGTCCATGTCATTAATTTTTTGTTTTTTAATAAATTTGCAATATTTTTAATAAAAAAATATTTTCAGTCTGTCATTATGGGATATTGTGTGTAGAATTTTGAGGACAAAATTAATTTTCTTCCATTTTGGAACAAAGCTGTGACAACAAATAGTGAAGGAAAACTTTGCTTTTACAAACAGTATTTCATAAAAAAAAGAAAAAAGGCTTTAAAATGTGTTTTAGTATTGACACACTTTTATTTTGGTGGTTTTCTTGGGGGACTGGGGTGGATTTGTTCTGAAAAGCCATGACTCATCGCATATAAAAATGGGCGGAGCAGACATTGAGGGCAAGCAGTGATTGGTTGCAACACACACACATCAAAGGTGTGGCTCTACAGGACAGTTCTGAGGCTCCGCCCACTTGCCGCCAATACATCAGGAATGTTTCCTTTCTTTGACGTTGTAGTTTGAAAAGTCTCTTTTTCACAAAAACCTGAGAATGCGAAAATCATCACGTGGGTAAGTGGAATGTTGTTCGTTTAGCGTACGCGTCTTTTTCAAAGTCAACACAGGGTGGGGGGAAAGGGGGGAGTGGTCACATGATGCCGTTGGCGATGTACTGGAAGCCGTCGTAGAGTTTGGTGGTCAACGAGCGCATGGAGCCGTCCACCATCTGCTCCACCAGAACCTGCAGCTGCTCCTCTGTCAGGCTCATGTGGAAACGCTCCTTCAGGCCCCGCATGGTGCTGGAGCCGTGGAAACATGGCATCTGCGAGCCTTGAGGGTCAAAGGTCACACCTGTTACTCAGCGTGGTCTTCTATACAGAACACCGCCATTCCTTTTTTTGTCTACGAGGGCGGCTTCCATTCTTGGGGGCAACGGCTTCATTCTTGAATCAAAATCAATACTTGGCAATGACATTGGGTGCCAGTTCAATGATGAACTACATTCCTCCATGAAATAAACAGCTCTGATACATTTCTATATTACTTAAAATAAATCGGGACTGGTTAAAAAATTAAAATAAAAAAAATCTACCAAAATATTTAATAAAGTGGCTGGACAGGACAGATGAAAAAAATGTATATTTAAAAGCATTTTTTTATAATAATAAACTATTAAAATAATTAATCACAATTCTGCATAATTAACTTAAAATTAATCACGATATCACAGATAGATATAATTTTTGATTATTATTAGGTGTACCGTAGACAGATCATTTTAAAATTGTATTACTGACGAACAATTACATTATTTTCCGGACTATGAGGTGCACTTAAATTCTTTGTTTTCCGCAAAACTCGACATCACGCCTTATAACCCGGTGCGCCTAATGTAAGAAATAAGTTTTGTTGAGCTTACCCTCTCGAAGCCATTTTATTTGGTATATGGTGTAATGATACGTGTGACCTGTAGATGGCAGTCAAACATAAGAGATACGTGTAAGCTGCACCGTTTGATGTGCTTTAACATACGAGTATTATTATGGTGTGTCTATAAGGTAAGACGTTACCTGCCGTTTTGTTTCGCAATATTATGCAAAAGGAACTTTTCTTACCTTCTGGTACCTGCTGAACTGCATTTGGGATCTGCATAAGTCCTGAAAAATTGTACGCGTCTGTCTGTGTAGTCCTTGGCGACACCGTAGTCTATAAGCTTCTTCTTTTTCCCCCTATCTTCTTGTTATGGGACATTCATCCTCCGCAGTTGCCATTTCTAATAAAAAGTAGTGTAAAGTTCTTACTTATATATGTCAGTACACTCGCCAAGAAAGTGCTAAAACATACTGGTATGGTGAGTTTACATTATTCACCCAAGGACTTTAGTTATTAGTTCCGGTCGGACGGTTTTACACGGAACACATTTCCAGAGTGGTTGTTTCTGGATGAGGAGATGCTGCTCCGTTATTGATTGAAGTAAAGTCATTAAAACAGTTAGCTCCATCTTTTCGCCCTTCTTCCACTCCCTTCTTTGCATGCTTCACCGCTACAACAAAGATGGCGGGGAGAAGACGCTGCCGAAGGTGAGCCACGTAAATAAGACCGCCCACAAAACGGCTCATTCGGAAGAGACTGTCAGAAAGCCACTTGAAGATGATCTGTAAAACATAATCTATGCAACATATTTACCAAAGAACTACCATTACATGTTTTGTAGACCACAAGGAAGTATTTTACATTTAGAAAAAAAATCATAATATGACTCCTTTAATGCGCACTATAATTCGGTACACCTTAAATATGAAAAAAGAAAAAAATAGCCCATTCATCAGCAGTGCGACTTATAACCCGGTGATCCCTATGGTCTGGAAAATACGTTTAATTTGTTTTAATGAAATGTGTATTAAACATTATGCTTTTTTAAACACTTAATCACAAAAAGGATAAACACACTTTTAATGAGAATTTTTAAAAAAATCTGGTGTCTTGTCAAATATTATATTTTGTTAAAAAAAAAATACAGAATTTGTATTCTTGCTGCAGGAGCACTTGAGTTCAGAGGAGGAGCTACACTTCCATGTTTAGATAGCAGTCCCACGCATTAATACCACAAAATGTGGACTGTTACGATCATGCTTTGATAACATCATCTTTCTGTAATATTTCTACCTGAATAAATATTACCTGCATTACATGTTGTAGAAGTTAATCATATTTGTTTTGCTGCATGACAATGTTTTCGCTAATTATTAAGAAATTGTGGTATGCAACCTGCTAAACATTAGTGACTGATACTGAAATATATATAGTTTTTTTTAAAACATTTGACGATAATTCCCCAAGTCAGCGACACTTTAAATATACACCTTTTTTACATTTTACCAGACACCAAGTATCGCAGATAACTGCCTGAATTTTACTCGGATCGAAAACCAAAATAAGTGGTATCGCACAGCACCGCTAAACATTCTGTAATTGAGGACTATCACCAAGAACAGGTTGTAACAGGTTTATTTCAATTGTTAGTTTTTCCTTTATTACTTCGTGTTATTTATTTTACCCCATATTTGTTTCCACAACCGCACCTTAAGTTAGATTCTTTAATCTCGTTGTATGCAAATATACTGACAATAAAGCCTATTCTATTCTATTCTAAAAAAAATATTCACTTTATTTTTGCCTGACGTTCCTCAAATGATGTACGAGCGATAATCTCGGTAGAAATATCACAGATTACATTACAAAGCATGATCGTGATGCAAGACGTTTTCATTTTTGTACTATAGTTGGACCGGATGTGACGTGTAGCGCTTTTATTGCGAAGCCGGAAATATGTGAGACTGGTTTGAGAAGAGGTGTCTTCACATGTTTGCAATAAAATCCTGCCTACCATTTTTCATTTCTGCTTAACTTTTATTCCATTTTACCAAAGATGTTTCAGTAACGATCTACATTTTATGTTCTCAGTGCACCAAACTGTAATCCAAACACGGAGGTGAAGTTTCACCTCTCGGAATTCACATGCGCAGCAGGCATTTGTTTGCACCAGTAACGTTGTTTCAGGGCAATCAAAGTTTGAATAGTCATGTCGGGAGTTGGACGGGTTTGGACCTGGTATTTTCATAATGTACACTTTTCTTTTTGCATTTCTACTTGCTCATCAGTAACTGAACGCCATTTTATTTTCCCACTTTACAAAATGGAACGAAAGTTAAAAAAAGACGCGTGCGCGTTAATCGCCCGTTAAAAATAGAACTTAAGAGGTAATGTGTTATTATCACGTCAACTTTGACAGCCCCAATAACAACGCGTTGCTATCATATAACCTATGATAGACATATTTTTTGCAGCATGAACCAGCACAAACATTTGGGGACAAGTTTAAGGAGATTTGACACAAAAAAATGTTTGCTGCACAACCAAAGACTATAAGCTGCTACTTTTTTTCCTACACTTTAAATCCTGTGATTTATAAAACAGTCTGGCTAAATTATGGGTTTTTTAATTTTTATTTTTTATACTGACGGCCATAATACAAATAGTTAAAAAAAACTAAAACAAGCAATGGCACTGAAAAAGCCTGTTAATGTTGGTGCTATGGTGCCATTTTTTTGGACGGGTTCGCTGACTGCAGGCGCTGCAGTGTCCTTCTATTTAGTGCTTTCAACCAGTAGTCAAAGTGCTGTTCCTTCTTCAAGCCGTCCATAACGTTTTCTACTCGTATGGATTCTTCATTCGTTACGCAATCAACAATTGTATGTTTTACAATATAACTAAAACAATACTTGAATAATTAACTGTCCCATGTGTGTTTTCATGCATATTTGTACATGCTATAGGTAATGTAATGAAGCTAGGGTCATTAGCATTAGCTGGTTTAGGGTTTCACTATGTAAAGCGCTTTGAGTCACTAGAGAAAAGCGCTATATAAATATAATTCACTTCACTTCACTAATATGCTAACACGTTTACGAGTGTCTGTGTTAGTATTATTAACTTACAAGGCATTCTTTTTGTATCGTTTAAGTTTTGTATATTCACCAAAACGCCATCGTAGAGTTATTGAGTCTTTTGAGCTGATTGGAGAGCTAGCTGGCGCAGTTAGTGTGATCATTCCTTTTACTGCCGTGTTACAGACATCATTTGGAAACAATTATGGTATGTAAAAAAACATTTATAAAATATTTCTCTAAACTCATTTCACAACATATAAATCTGCGGCTTATAGTCCGGTGCGACTGACATATGGAAACTATTTTTCTTCTGAAATTTAGTGAGTGCGGCTTATACACCGGTGCACTCTATAGTCCGGAAAATACGGTATTTGCAATGGTAAGGGTCAACTTGACACAGGTGTTTTGTTAGCATTCCTAGTATTTGATTAGAGTAGTACCTTGTTGCATGATCTCCACGATCTGCAGCACGCGGTCCATGTGCTTCCTGGCGGAAATGAGTCCTTGCAGCATCAGCATTTTGTAGTAGTTAAACATATCTCCGTCTGGACCGCCCATTACCTGACACACAAACAGTGAATGTGAGGCCTCTACTGTGACAAAGAAAAACTGCCAGTTAACTCACGGCCACAAACTCTTCAGTAAGTTTGAAGGCTGACGTTTCAAAGCCGAGGTTTTTAGGCGAGCTGGATAGGATGAAGCCGAAATCGATGTGGATGATGTGACCCTGAGCGTCCATCAGGATGTTGCCGTTGTGTCTGAAGGGACGTGACAGGAACACTTTCAGATCACAGCGTGCACTAGGGCTGCGCCATTTTGAGAAAAAATTTAATGTTGTCAACAAAATTGTGATTGTGATTCAATTTAGGATTTTTTTCACATTTTTTTTGGTACTTTGCGAAACTTCTCGCGAGTGAGTCGCACGGCTCTCTGTCTGTACGCAAAGCCGGCGTTCTCGTAAACAAAGATTGTGAATATCTGTGACCAATTAATTCAGTGCATCTCAATTATTTTCTGTCACGCTCCACCTATGAAGAAGAAAACATTTCACGCACCCCCCCCCACTATAAACCGTATCATTTGTTTAAAGAATTGTTTTAAGTACACCATTGCATAATATTGTATCATTATTCCCATTGAAGAGAACAAAATAGATACGTACATTTACCACAAAGCATAATTTTAACATTGATTTTTTGTCTGTAACGAAATGTTTATATATATATATATATATATATATATATATATATATATATATACTTATTGATTTTATGACAGACTTAAGCTTTTAAAACTGAAAAAAATTCACTAAATAAATAAAAATAAATTCTAATTGATCAACAACATTAACCCAGAAGCATAATATATATATTTCTTACAAAACAAAAAGTAATAAAACATATTGTGCTGCCTTTTTTTTTTTTTAATTAAAAACCAAAATGAGGAAGTCAGGATTATTGGCGACAATAAGCATGTCTTGCAGTGCGCAGCATTTCGAAGCATGATACTGATAAAGCATGTTCCCTGGGATCACACGGCCCCTTTGAGAAAAGAAGAGGTAAATCTACTGTTAAATAAACACACTCAGGTGCTGAGAGCGAAGCACAGAATGACACCTCTTTCTCCCTGTTTGAAGCGAAGAAACGTCAGGATCAGAAATTCTGTATGGCGACGGGCTAAAAAAAACAACCTCCGCCTCTTGCGGTCACGTTATCGTACTAATTTGGATTAATCAAGCAGCTCTCACGTGGGGGTGCGGACTCACCTGTCTTTAACCTGCAGCAGGTAGCAGATGAGGCTGTAGCCGGCGCAGCTCTGCACAAAGTTCTTCTGGGCCGACAGGAAGGCCTCGGTGGTGGGGGCGCCGTGCTCCTGCAGGAAGTACTCGAGCAAAGACAGCTGGCTGTGCTTCTTCACCTGATGCAGCGACACGGCGTTCATCACCGGCTCGATCATGCCGCTGTCCGACGACAAGACCAGGATCTTGTAGGGCTTGATCCACAGGGGGACGCGCTCCGTCTCCCAGATGGACTGCGGCGGGAGGAAGACCACTTATCTGAGGGACGGGGGTCAGCGGATGACGCCCCCACCCACCTACCTTGAGCTGCTGCAGCACCTGGAAGGCGAGCAGCTCCTGGCGCAGGTCATCGCCGCATTTGACGATGATGGACAGCAAGCGCCAGGCGGGGAGGTGGCCGTAAGGAGAACCTTCTCTGATCCTCCTGCAGAGGGCACGGGTCAAAGGTTACAAATACAACAAAGCTATACGCCTAACGTCGGCTGAGACAAACACCTACCGGACCTTCTCCTCCCAGGGCTCCTTGAGGGCCACGGCCGACGGGTCCTCCGGGTCACGCTTGAAAACGTTGGGGGTCTGCGCAAGCTGCTCTGACAGACGGCGCCTGAACACAACACGGGAAGACAGTAAGCGTGATGGATTTATTGACAAGCAGAAGCTGCTAAAAAGGATCAAAAGGGCAACCTGATGTCTCCTGCAGCGATGAAGACGGGCTCTTTGCTCTCCAGGCTGGTGATGCTGTCCACTGAGAACTGACTGATGTTGTCACTGCTCGCATGAACTTCTGGCTACTTGGGCCAAAAAACATTTAAATAGTTATTTTCCAGACTACTAGTGCTTGCTTCAAGTGTCTACAATAAGACTGGAACTTCAAATGGCTGTGACCACTTCAACTGGAACTTCAAATGGCTGTGACCACTTCAAGTGTCTGTTAAAACAGTGGAACATTATACATTTGTGGTTAATTCAAGTGTCTGTTAGAACAGTGGGACATTATACATTTGTGGTTAATTCAAGTGTCTGATAGAACAGTGGGACATTATATATATATATGTATATATATATATATATATATATATATGTGGTTAGTTCAAGTGTATGTTAAGACAGTGGGACATTTCACATCTGCTGTTAGTTCAAGTGTCTGTTGGAAAAGTGGGACTTTATATTTGTGGTTAGTTCAAGTGTATGTTGGAAGAGTGGGACATTATATACATCTGCAGTTTATTCAAGCGAATGTTTGAACAGTGGGACATTATATATATCTGCGGTCAGTTCAAATGTCTGTTAAAACAGTGGGACATTATATATCTGCAGTTAGTTCAAGTGTCCGTTAAAACAGTGGGACATTATATATATCTGACCATTTCAAGTGTCTGTTGGAAGAGTGGGACATTGTAGATCTGTGACCAGTTCAAGTGTCAGAATAGGGGGACATTACTTATCTGCGGGTAGTTCAAGTGTCTATTGCAGGGGTCGGGAACCTTTTCAGCTGAGAGAGCCATGATAGCCAAATATTTCAAAATGTATTTCCGTGAGAGCCATATAACATTTTTTAACACTGAATACAACTATCCATCCATCCATCCATTTTCTACCGCTTATTCCCTTTTGGGGTCGCGGGGGGCACTGGCAACTAAATGCGTGCATTTTTAAGACCAACATTTTGAGAGTGTAATAAGTCTCTAATTGTTTTCAACAAGATTGTTATTCTAAAGTTAACCAATAATAAATAGAATACTTCTTACCATTAATGCGACATCTTGGACAAGTGCGATAGAAAACAGATGGTTGGATTAAAATGCATGAGAATGTTTTGCAATTTGAACGTTATTTTAAACACTGTGATTACCAGTGGAATTATTAATTACTTATTGTGTTAAGCAATGTCAGCTAAGATTTATCTGAGAGCCAGAAGCAGTCATCAAAAGAGCCACATCTGGCTCTAGAGCCATAGGTTCGCTACCCCTGGTCTATTGGAATGGTGGGATATTATATATCTGCGGTTAGTTCAAGTCTCTGTTGGAACGGTGGGACATTATGTACAATATCTGGGGATAATTTAAGTATCTGTTAGAACAGTGGGGCAATATATATGTGCGGTTATTTCAATTGTCCGTTAAAACAGTGGGATATTATATATCTGCAGTTAGTTCAAGTGTCTGTTAAAATGGTGGAAAAGCTAAAGTTAAAGTACCAACGATTGTCACACACATACTAGATGTAGGCGAAATTATTCTCAGCATTTGACCCATCACCCTTGATCACCCCCTGGGAGGTGAGGGGAGCAGTGGGCAGCAGAGGTGCCGCGCCCGGGAGTAATTTATGGTGATTTAACCCCCAATTCCAACCCGTGATGCTGAATGCCAAGCAGGGAGGTAATGGGTCCCATTTTCATAGTCTTTGGTATGACTCGGCCGGGATTTGAACTCACGATCTCAGGGCGGACACTCTAACCACTAGGCCACTGAGTTATAATTATATATACGTGACTCATTCAAGTGTCTGTTGGGAAAGTGCGACATTAAATATCTGCAGTTAGGTCAAGTGTCTGTTGGAATGGTGGGACATTATATATATATGTGACTAGTTCAAGTGTCTGCTGGAAAAGTGGGAAGTTATATATCTGTGAATAATTCAAGTGTCTGTAACGACATGAGTTTCCCCGACATGTAACTGATAATAGTGGCCCGCCACGACAAAATAAAAACGTGAACACCTTAAAAATTAAGGTTTTTAATGGGAAATGAATGTAATATAATGTATCAATGGATAAACAATACAGGCCAAAAGTTTGGACACACCTTTTCATTCACAACACAACTGATGGTCCCAACCCTATTGATAAAGAAAATTTCCCTTAACCTTAGTAAGGCACACCTGAGAAGCTCATCGAGAAAATGCCAAAAGTGTGCAAAACAGTAATCAGAACAAAGGGTGGCCTTTTTGAAGAAACTAGAATACAAAATATGTTTTCAGTTATTTCACCTTTTTTTTGTTAAGTGCATAACTCTACTTGTGTTCATTCATAGTTTTGATGCCTTCAGTGACAATCTACAATGTAAATAGTCATGAAAATAAAGAAAAGGCATTGAATGAGAAGGTGTGTCTAAACTTTTGGCCTTTATTGTCGATATCGCCTATTATTTTCGCACTATTGATAACACCAAAAAAGATGCTACATTTGCTGCTGGTCGTTGATGACAAGGCTACGTTCACACTGCATCAGAGGATGTCCAGTTTGTTTTTTGTCTAACCTGATCTTTTTATATAATCCTTCACATTACAAAAAAAATGTGCTGTCTCACTTGAAGGCAGCCTGACCTGCATGCAGACATGACGTCATGGTGTTAACAGAAGCAAACATGGCTCCAAATCCAGTCCGTCTTAGTTCTGGTGCATTTATGGCGATCTCAAGTCTACATTTTCTAGACCGTAATTCTTAAATGTAAAAGATTAAGAAGGAAAAGGGCAAACAATTTGGCTCTTGCAGTTTGTGGGATGTTTGCTCTGAGGAACGAGTGAGCAGTCGGAGACAGTAGAGGTGGAACATTGACACGAGTTCCTAAAACATATTATTCTCGCCTGTTTTCTGCTCATTTGTCAACTATTCATTTAGCGACCGTTTGTTTTGGGGAATTAGGGCACTTATTAAAACGACCGGATGGTCAGACTGCAGTCGCCTCGAATCATAGATAGATGGTACTTTTTTGATTCCTTCAGGAGAGTTCCCTCAGGAAAATTTAAATTCTAGCAGCGGTGTACAGAATTGAGATCAAATTTAATAAGTAACAAGTAAATAATGGGGGTATAAATGGAAACAAAATAAAAAAATTACAATAACAATAAAAAGCAGCAATGGGAATAAAAATATAACAGTAAAATAAGAATATAACAAGAGAAACTAGGCAGTAGTGACCATGTTATGAAAAAGTATTGCACTGGGATTCACTATGTCTTCAAGGAAAACATAAAACAGATAAAATATAAAAGATAAAATATAAGTTTAAGATCTAATAAATAATAATAATTAAAGATAAAAGATAAGTTTAAAAGATCTACAACTACAGAGCTACTGGAGATTCATCTGCCTTCCACAGCGCAGGCAAAAAAAAAAAAAAAAAAAAAAATCGCATATCATGCAAACTGTATGATGGTGTTATATTGACCACAACCCTAACCACACCATCACCGCCACAGAATATTGTCATTGTTGGGGAAACCATGTCTACGATTAGTTCAAGTGTCTTTTGGAACAGTGGGACATCATCAAATTAATGTTGATAATTGTAATATATTTTAGGTCCCCTATACAAAAAAATAAATGGGGCGGTATAGCTCGGTTGGTAGAGTGGCCGTGCCAGCAACTTGAGGGTTGCGGGTTCGATTCCCGCTTCCGCCATCCTAGTCACTGCCGTTGTGTCTTTGGGCAAGACACTTTACCCACGTGCTCCCAGTGCCACCCACACTGGTTTAAATGTAACTTAGATATTGGGTTTCACTATGTAAAGCGCTTTGAGTCACTAGAGAAAAGCGCTATATAAATATAATTCACTTCACTTCACTTCAAATGTTCCTGTCTTCTCGAACACTTTGAAATGCTAACATGAAAACAGCATTTCTGAGGTCAGGTTAATGTCGGTGGGGCGATGACGTCGCATGACCCACCTCCACCCGAAGCTCGATGATGTCGTCCACAGACCACGCCTCGTCGTCGTTATCGTAATTTGGAACGGTGGAGAAGCTGCCGGCTCGCTGCTCCGTCGTCATGCCGCAGTCCGGCAGGTTCTCCACGGAGCGCGTGCTCCTGATGCGGTTCTCGGGGATACGCACGGGCACGCTGGACGACTCGAAGCTGTCGCACTCTAGAACCTCCACGTAGATGAGGTAGGGCGCCTGCGGGGACAGCAATCACGTGACGCGGGCCAAAGCGGTTCTGGGGGGGTTGTCTAAAGAGACCAGTGTGAAGTTGGCCCCCCCCACCTCATCCAAATCTCCCCAATATTGTCCCATTCATTTGTGCTACAAAATGTGTTGTTTGTGCCATTACAGTTTTTTAAGTTAACGTTTTATGGTTTTATGTTAGCAGCGTTGTTCATGTGGTATTAATCATATCTACACACAACTATGGATAAATCTCCCCAAAATTGTCCCATTCATTTGTGCCAAAAACATTTTGTGGCAGTTACTGTTTTAGAGTTTTTAAGTTAATAAGCTAAAATTAAGGTTTTAATAATCATATTTAGACCCCATCTTTGTCAACATATCCCCAAACCAGTCCCAATTGTTAGTGCTGCATAAAACGTTGGTCTAACTGTTATAGTTGTTATGTTATTAAATGCGTTGTAGTGTTTGTTATTAACGTGTTAAAAAATAATAATTAAACCCCCAACCATGTCAAAATCACCCCAAACTTTTTCCTTGTTTGTGTTGCAACATTTTATGTCCCACCATTATAAGCTATTAACGTTTCAATATTCATAACCAGCCCGCCAGTGTCAAAACCTCCCCTAATCAGTCTCAATTGTGCTACAAAAATTGTTGGTCTATAATATTTGTATGTTATTACCGTGTAATTAACATGTTAATTATATCTAGACAACTACATAAAATTATCTTGTCCCATTCATTTGTTCTATGTTTGTGCTACATACATTTTTGTATTTTGTTATAAACGTGTAAATTTAACTAGACCCAACTACTGTATGTCAAAATCTCCCCAAACTTGTCCCATTCGCTTGTCTTGCGAAAAATGTAGGTTCAACTTCTATACTTTTTATGTTATTAAAAAGTATGGAATGATTTGTACTAGATGGGGCAGTCACAACTCAATCGGTCCACCTATGCGCAAAGACAAAATCACTCCCTGAAATTGTTCGTTCACACAGTCATCATGATTTCCTTTTTTATTTTTAAATACCTACGTATATAACTACTAAATATGACATACAAAACAAAACCACCATTATTTTAGAGTACAGTATTTATTTTGAACCCGTACAGAAACCTGAACGATGAGATAAGCAGCCTTAAAAGGCAAGATATACATCTTTTTTTTTACTATTTTATTTATCAAATACATGAATTCACAACACTGGCAATTTAAATTTCTACTTTTTGTTAGGCTGCAAATAAACATTTGAGTGCCTTATTTACAAGATAATTAAAAAATAAATTATGCGATTGGAGTCAGTGGCGCCCCCGTGTGTCATTCATTGCAATGACAGAAGATAAAAAGTGGATGTAATTGAGGTGATAACACAAGATTTTTTTTTAATCTAACAAGTTCATTTTTATATTATTTTTTCGATTTTATTATTATATAATATTATTTTTTTTTATAAATAATAAACCATTGTTAAAACATTTCAATACCACAGCACATGACGTCACAGATGCTCCGTCGTAAAATATTTCTCAGAATATTTAAATAAATATCAAGAATGTATTAATCAAAAATTGAATATTTCCATCCATCCATGAATCCATTTTTTCCCGCTTGTCCCTCTCGGGGTCGTGGGAAAATAATATTTACAAGATAAATACAATATTTATCAAAATATTTAAATAACGTATTATTTTATTAATATAAATAACACAATATTTAACAGGATATCTAAATAAATAATAAGCCATTATTAAAATATGTAGAAAATATTTAAATATGTACCAGAATATTTAAATAAAAAATAATTTATTAATAATTAGTAAAATGTAAATCGGAATATTTTAACAATAATAATGTATTTATAACATGTATAAATATGAATGATAATACTATTAATAAATACATATTTAATGATTAAACAAGTCTTCTGGGACAAGGCAAGCAACATCACATAGGTTCAAAAGAGGGCGTCGGCCTCACCTTGTCTTTGGAGTTGAGCACCACGGCCTGCGTATGCGGCACGCGGACCACGTGATGCTCGAAGGCGGCGGTGGGCAGCCACACTCGCGCTGGCAGCTTGTGGTTGAGCAGCGACAGCTCCGAGATCAAGCGCTGCGTCTTCTGCTCTTTGGTGGGCAAGGTGGCCAGACGCTTGCCGATGCCCATCAGCGACTTGATGAACTCCCTCTGGGGGGCCAGACGCACCGGCTGCGGGCCCACAGCCCTCGTTAGTACGGAAACGCTTTTAACTGAACACCACAAGAGTCAAGCAGTGACCATTAGGACGAAGATGGCGATGAATGACAATTATAAACCCAGGCACCAACATGACTTGATCAACCAACCAATCATCAATTATAACTTCATTAGCGAGTGGGAATCAGCGGACAGTAGGAGGAACCTACGCCGTCGTGTGACCGCGATGCAAAGCCATCGAGCAATGAAGCATCAAGCCGTCACCTCCATCGATAGCAAGCAGAAGCAGCACCAGAGCACACATCCTCATCTTCATTTCCCACAATGCACCCCGCCAGCCAGCAAAGAGCTCAACTTACGACGTTGCTCGCAAAACCGACGCCGTTGTTCGCAAAATCAACGCCGTTGTTCGCAAAACCAACAAAGGCCGAGGAGGGGCTTCTGTCCTGAGGGTCAGAGGTCAGAGGTGAGAGAAGTGATTGTGGACTAAAAGACGAAGCACGCCATCCCAACGTGTTGAACTAATCACTTCCTGCTTGCTGATTGGGCAGTGTGCAGGTCATGTGATGCTCTAGAAAAGGGGCGGAGCAATGACTTTCCTTGAGGGAGGTGTAGAGACTGATGAACACATGTCAGCAATACCCCCATTTGATGTTTTCACAGTTAGCCTTTGTTAGAACTGCACTTTTTAAAAAAATTTTAACCATCATTCACAGTACTTATGTGGAACAACAACAGGTTTTTCTTAGTTTTTTTTTTTAATGCATTTTAAATCGTCAATAAATTGTTAGCAAAAGTCAGCTAACAATGGAGTCACTGGGAGTTATTACTATTCCGCTTACAAAGGGCTCTAAAAAACATCCAAAAATCTCCATTAATATTTTATATACACAGTGTAAGTATATATGTATTGTAGTAACATTCATAATAACATGTAATATTTACGCATTTTGATCCTTTGAAGCATACGGCAGCGTTTTAATTCGCTTTTCCCTTCAACAACAACAGTCCTACTAATGACAGATTTCATGAGACAACAGACATAATAAAACAAGCACTTACTGTACAATGTTTGCTCTCACTTGGATGTTTATATCTTCCTGTTTACATTAAGAAATAATCATAATCCTAACCAAGGATTAAAAAAAAAAGGTGGCGCAAACGAGCGTCTTTCCGGGTCTAAGATGGATGTCAAAGTTGACCAACTTGTGGGTTTATGTCCACAACCTTCTACTATCCAGGTGAGAGGCATGATTTATAAGCTAGAATTAACTTTCACCAAGTCAGGGGCGATGTAGCAGCTCAATACGTTAATATAGCAGCATGAGCTGGTTAGCTCTCTGTGATCACGGCGCCGCTAAAAAGAATATGTCTGTGTTAGCGCTTATAATAACAACTTCGCTAATACTTGGTTAATGTCAGTAGATGTAATTGGTGTTTTGTTGGCGCTTTTTGGATGTTTTTAGAGGGCTTTATGGCCGGAATAGTTTACTTTCTTTAGTTGCATTGATAGCCCCCTCATGCTTGCTGTATTTTATGACTCAAAATGCATAAAAAAATAAAAACATATATCTACTTGTCTTACATAAGGATTGTGAATGATGTGTAAAATTCCCCAAAAAAGTGTGGTTCCCCTAAAAGTGTGTGTGTGTGTTGGAACGAAATGACTACCAAAACTCCACAAGAACAGAAAAAAGATTTTAGTTACATCCAATAATTTCTTGCAAATTGTTTTTTTAATTGAAAGAAATTAATTTTTTACTTGCAAATCTTTATTTGGGGAAAAACATTTTTTTTTTACTTGCGGATCTTTTTTTAATTTGAGAAAATAGTTGACTTGCCAATCTTTTTTTACTTGTAGAAAATTGTTTTTTTACTTGAAACTAATTTAATTGAAAAAAAAAGTTGATACTTGCAAATCGTTTTTTTAATTGAAGAAAATTGTTTTTATACTTGCAAATCTTTTATTTGATGAAGGTTTTTATACTAGCATATACTTTTTTTAATTCAAGAACATTTTTTTATCCTTCAAATCGTTTATTTGATGAAAGTTTTTTGAACTTGCAAATAATTTTTTCACTTGCAGAAAATAGTTTTTTATACTTGCAAATTGTTTTTTAATTGTAGAAAAACATTTTTTTACTTGCAAATGTTTTTTTTTTTGAATGTAGAAACATTTTTTACTCGCAAATCTTTTTCGAATTGTAGAAAAATTGCTTTTACTTGCAAAAAGTTTTTTATTGTAGAAAAAATACGTTCATACTTGCGAATTGTTTTTTTTATTGAAGAGAATTGTTTTTTTACTTGCAAATCGTTTTTTTACTTTAAGAAAAACATTTCTTTACTTAATCATTTTAATTGAAGAGAATAGTTTTTTTAATTTAAGGAATTAGTTTTTAACTGGCAAATCTTTTTAATTGCAGAAAAAAAAAAATTTCATTTGTGAATCGTTTTTTATTGCAGAAAATTGTTTTTACTTGCAATTTTTTAACTGGAGAAAATAGTTTTTTCACATGCAACTAATTTTTTAATTGAAAAAAAAACTATTTTCACACTTGGGAATTGTTTTTTTCATATGATCAAAGTTTTTATACTTATGAATAATTTTTTTACTTTAGGAAAATATTTTTTTAATACTTGCAAATTGTTTATAATTGTAGAAAAATCGTTTTTACTTTCAAATCGTTTCTGCAAAAAATCGTTTATACTTGCAAATTATTTACTTGATTAAAACGTTTTAATACTTGCAAATCTTTTTTTACTGAGGAAAATTGTTTTTATACTTGCAAATCTTTTATTTGGTGAACGTTTTTAAACTTATATATCATTTTTTTCATTTAAGAACATTTTTTTACACTTGCAAATCATTTATTTGATGAAAGATTTTAATCTTGCAAATAATGTTTTCACTTGCAGAAAATTATTTTTTATAATTGCAAATTGTTTTTTAATTGTAGAAAAAAGCTTTTTCTTACTTGCAAATCGTTTTTTATTGCAGAAAATAGTTTTTACTTGCAAATTTTTACCTGGAGAAAATAGTTTTTTCACATGCAACTAATTTTTTAATTGAAGAAAAAACTATTTTCACACTTGCGAATTGTTTTTTTACTTGATTAAAGTTTTATACTTATGAATAATTTTTTTCTTGAAGAAAATATTTTTTTAACACTTGAAAAATCGTTTTTACTTTCAAATCGTTTCTGCAAAAAATTGTTTATACTTGCAAAGCATTTATTTGATTAAAACGTTTTTATACTTGCAAATTGTTTTTTATGGAGGAAAATTGTTTTTATACTTGCAAATCGTTTAAGTTGACGAAAATATATTTTTTTTAACTTGCAAATTGTGCGTTGGGCTTTAGTAGAAAAAAAATGTGTGTCTTTAAATTGGAGTATTGGCAGTAATTTCCCTGTGTGTGTGTGTGTGTGTGTGTGTGTGTGTGTGTGTGTGTACGTCACCTCGTCATGGCTGCTCTCCACTTTGGGGTTGCTGGCCGTCCTCTTCAGGTTGCTGCTCAGGCTGATATTGACTGTGGCGTCCGACTTGGAGCGTTGATGCGTGCGTTTCGAGGGCGACAGGCTGTGCTCGCTCCCCAGGGCTGTGGCAGGGGGTGCCACGGGACAGAAGGGCGTCAGCACCAGAGGGTCGCGGCGGGCCCGGGCACCGCCGGCGGGTTTGAGTTCGTCCGACAGAATGAGCTTGCGCAGCTTTGTGCCTCGGGAGTGGCGTTGCGTTGAGATGTGCATGTCGGATGAGTAGGCGCCCAGCAGCCAAGCGCACTGGAGGCTGAACGAGATGCTCTGTCTGCAGCGGTACACCTGCAAGACAGCACGCAGGGTAAACTGACTGCCTGGCTCTGTGTGTACTGCGCTTAGGGATGGGTACTGGTCACATATCAACCGATACAATGGCCATTCCCGGTACCTGGGAATCGATACCAAACGGTGCTAATGCGGTACTTTTGTGTGTGTAATAAATGTTAATTGCTTGATAATAAAGCTATATTTTTTATGTAACATTTATGATAACTGTGCTATACCGTTGTCTTGTTTTCCTATTACATTTGAGTCTCATTTGCAGCTTTTTCAATGAAGTGTTATGTTGCGCCCTACAAAGTGTTTGTACTGTAAATATTGTACTTATTACACACCAGCTGTTTGATTGTAACATCCATCTTAGTTGTAGTTTCTATTACCAAATTTGGAAATGTTGAAATCACCAAATAAAATCACCAATGCTAATAGTAGCCTGTCTATGGCAAATCCAATGTAAATTAGCATCAAGCTAGCGCATTTTGGAAAAGTGGAGCCTTACCTTACAGTGGAGCCTTTTCTATTAAGCATACTTGCTTTGTCGGTGTTGAAAATTGCAACATTACTTTGAGAGAGTTAGACTAAGTCTGCCCTGAGTGCTGTTTGACTGATTGTTTACGTGAACTCGTGTTAACCTGCAACCATGTGTGACAAGTCTGCATCGTCACATGCAACAAAGGTATCGGAATACGGCATTGTTTGATTTTACGTGAATCGATACCCGGTAAAACGGACGGAATTCGGTCGGTGCCTGTAAAAGTACAGAATTCAGTACCCATCACTAACAGCGCTGGCTCCGCGCCCACGCCACACCCACCACATAAGGCTTGATGGCGTCGCCCACGTGCTCGTCCATGTGCACGTACATATTGAGGAGTTGCGGCAGGTAGAAGTCGACGTCTTCATGAGGAAAGCTGAACAGGCGGTTTCCGATGTAGGCCTGTACTCCGGGTTCCTTGGAGTTGTGCAGGTAGGATATCGCCATGGAGACGTCAAATAGCTTGGACTCGAAGAGGCGGAGCAGCCATGACTGCTTAGAAGGGTTGTGCCTGTAGCGGCGCCGTGCGCTTTTCGTGTCGTCATCCACCTCCTCTTTCAGCTTTGCCCCCGGTACAGCGTTTTTTTCCGGGCCCGACCCCTCCCCTTTGGGGCTGGTGTCCCCGTGGTGCAGCTTGAGCTTGTGTAGGACATTCTTGCACGCCTGCTCGGCCACATCCGCGTCGATGACCAGGCCCGCCTCGCCCGCGCCCTCGCTGATGATGCCCAACGGGGGGGTGCCCGCCTGGTGGGGGCTGGAGGACGGGCTGGAGTGGAGCGACGGGGAGGGGGAGGAGCAGAGAGAGAGGGGTGGGCTGTTGTGTCTGGAGGGGGTGGGGGAGGGCTCCAACTTGTTTTCTTCCATCAAGAGCGCTGGGAGACTCCGCCCACCGCCACTGCTGCAAAGTCAGGGGATAAAAATCAGTTAAGGAGAAGAAGGCGCCTCTTCTTTTTAAACTTTTAGCTCAGCCAAGGAACCTCTTACAGAGAATAAGACAAAGCAGAAACGATCTGTGATGCACATTAGCAACTCCATCCATCCATCCATTTTCTACCGCTTATTCCCTTTTGGGGTCGCGGGGGGCGCTGGCGCCTATCTCAGCTACAATCGGGCGGAAGGCGGGTACACCCTGGACAAGTCGCCACCTCATCGCAGGGCCAACACAGATAGACAGACAACATTCACACTCACATTCACACACTAGGGCCAATTTAGTGTTGCCAATCAACCTATCCCCAGGTGCATGTCTTTGGAAGTGGGAGGAAGCCGGAGTACCCGGAGGGAACCCACGCATTCATGGGGAGAACATGCAAACTCCACACAGAAAGATCCTCAGCCTGGAATTGAACCCAGGACTGCAGGACCTTCGTATTGTGAGGCAGACGCACAGCCATTAGCAACTCTGTTAATATATTTAGCGAGTAGCAGTACCAAGGCATGACGATTATGGCAAAAATTATAATTACGATTATTTTTGATAATGTTTATTCATTCATTTGAAAACACGAGTATTTATTGTACCACCAAAAGAAGAAGATGGATTGATGGATAAGTTTTAGCCTTTTTAATCAGCCTATTTTACTACAAATGACATGACACCACCAACATATCCAAAGAACATTAATACCAATACAGTTTGTTTTGTAATTGTCCACACCACTGCAGTTCTTCTTAGAACGTAAAATAGTTATTTATTATCATAGTAATATTCCGAGTATTGTTTATTTTTGATGTACTGGGAGGTTATAGAACACCACAGCTCTTTTTTCGAATGTTCTGCAATATTTCATACTGGAATTTAAATCCTGTCCCAATATGTTGGAGCACACTCATCTTAAATACTTGATCGGTTTTCAATAAAGTAGTGCTTTTTGATTAGGTCTAGTCAATTAACCAAACGATAAATTAAATTGAAGTGGGCAATTTTTCCGGCGTCGATAAATTGCCACGTACATGCGCGTTTGTTTACGGGCTGCAACAGCATCCACTCTATGCATTGGTTTCAGCAGTTTGTCAAATAAAGTATTGACAATTGTGAAAATGCATAGGTATCGGTATCAACTACTGAAATTCTGGTATCATGACAACCCTATTTATACAGTATTAGAAAATAAAGATAATGCACAATACTGATTAGCAGTGGCGGGCCGTGCGTTCCCCACCTAGGCCTTCAGTGATCTCTGACTTCAATGAAAATACCATAATTGATGTCACCACATGACCATTGCTGGAGAAATACTATACAAAAACACATTTCACTTTAATTTAGTGTTTTTTTAATGTGTCATCTTAGTGACATCATGCACTTTAGTACTATATATATATATGTCTCTGACAATCTTGCACTTTCTGTTTTGGAAATTGCATGAATGTTGTGCCACTGCTTAATAACTGTTTGATAAATACAGTTTTGCTCAATTGACTTAGTTGTGATTTCCCTCTCTGCATGAAAGTTTAAAATGAGCATAAATTAATGCAGTATGAACAAGATTGTTTTAATGTAGACACATAGAATTATCATACTGCTGTGATTATATGCATCAAGTGTTCATTCAAGGCTAAGGCAAAATATCGAGATATATATCGTGCATCGTGACATGGCCTAAAAATATCGAGATATTAAAGGCCTACTGAAACCCACTACTACCAACCACGCAGTCTGATAGTTTATATATCAATGATGAAATATTAAAATTGCAACACATGCCAATACGGCCGGTTTAGTTTACTAAATTGCACTTTTAAATTTCCCGTGGAGTTTCTTGTTGAAAACGTTGCGGAATGATGACGCGTATGACGACGCGTGCACGTGATGTCTCGGGTTGTAGCGGACATATTAGCCCAGCACCGGACACTGCTAAAAGTTGTCTCTTTTCATCGCATAATTACACGGTATATCGGACATCTGTGTTGCTGAATCTTCTGCAATTTGTTCAATTAATAATGGAGACTATAAATAAGCTGCCTTTAGCACCGAGACACAGCCGGTGTTTCTTTGTTGTGAAGCTCTAACACAGAGCGGTCAAGCAAACATGTTTCTCTACGTCAACCAGCAAGTTTTTGGATGGGAAAATTGTGATATTAAGTCAGCTCTTACCGGAGACTTCAGTGGATTATGGGACCTCCTCCTGTAGCTGTCAAAAAGGCATCTGTGATCTTGGCTCCTCCATCGGCTTCTCTGAGAGACACTGGCGTTCACCGCAGCACTCCGACTTTCAGGTATGACTTTAGAATCTCACTAAAACACTATTGAAACAATAAGCAGATAAGAGATTTTCCAGAATTATCCTAGTAAATGTGTCTGATTACATCTGAAACGCTACCACTGCTGCCGCCGTCGCTTTTTCTTTTCTTTTGTGCCTCACTCTAACTTTACTCATCAACGATTCTTTCATCCTCGCTGAAATTAATGGGGAAATTGTCGCTTTCTCGGTCCGAATAGCTCTTGCTGCTGTAGGCTATGATTATAAACAATGTGAGGATGTGAGGAGCCCTACAACCCATGACGTCACGCGCGCATCGTCTGCTACTTCTGGTAAAGGCAAGGCTTTTTTATTAGCGGCCAAAAGTTGCGAACTTTATCGTGGATGTTCTCTACTAAATCCTTTAAGCAAAAATATGGCAATATCGCGAAATGATCAAGTATGACACATAGACTGGACCTGCTATCCCCGTTTAAATAAGAAAATCTCATTTCAGTAGGCCTTTAAAGGCCTACTGAAACCCACTACTACCCACCACGCAGTCTGATAGTTTATATATCATACTAAATTGCAATTTTAAATTTCCCGGGAGTTTCTTCTTGAAAACGTCACGTAATTACGTGTACGCTTGACGTCACGGGTTGTTAGGAAAGATGAGCGCTGCGCACACACACAGCTAAAAGTCGTCTGCTTTAACCGCATAATTACACAGTATTTTGGAGATCTGTGTTGCTGAATCCTTTGCAATTTGTTCAATTAATACTGGAGAAGTCAAAGTAGAAAGATGGAGTTAGGAAGCTTTAGCCTTTAGCCACATGAACACACGGTGATTCCTTGTTTAAAATTCATTGAGGTGAAACTTTACTATGGATCACAGCGAATATGGATCCTGACTACATGTCAACCAGCAGGTTTCGGTAAAAAAAATTGTGGTAAAAAGTCACTTCTTACAGGGGATCGGCTGAGCTTGTGCCGCCCATAAAGCTGCCGTCGACTTCTCTGAGACACTGCGCGTCAACACACCCGTGGACACACCTCAGACTATCAGGTAGTGTTAAACTCACTAAAACACTGGCAACACAATAGAAAGATAAGGGATTTCCCAGAATTGTCCTAGTAAATGTGTCTAAAAACATCTGAATCCGTCTCAATGCAATCGCGTTATTTTTTTTTTCCTCTAGTCAGTCGCTATCAATATCCTATCAATATGCCTCACTCTAACTTTCCTCATCCACGAATCTTTCATCCTCTCTCAAATTAATGGGGAAATTGTCGTTTTCTCGGTCCCAATAGCTGTTTTTGTTGGAGGCTCCTATTATAAACAATGTGACTATGTGAGGAGCCATCAACATGTGACGTTATCGTCTGCGACTTCCGGTAGAGGCAGGGCTTTTCTGTTGGCAAGCAAAAGTAGCGAACTTTATCGTGGATGTTCTCTACTAAATCCTTTCAGCAAAAATATGGCAATATCGCGAAATGATCAAGTATGACACATAGAATGGACCTGCTATCCCCGTTTAAAGAAGAAAATCTCATTTCAGTAGGTCTTTAATAAAAGGTCATATCGCCCAGCCCTACCCTGACGGCTCACCACAGCGGACTAGCATGAAAGCATCACGTCTTTACGTCCCTTTCAGCTCTACGGCGCCCCCCTGAGGACATTAATATTTCACGCACAACCTTGCTGCAATTGATTCCCCTTTTTTTTTTTTAACCAATGTAGTTGCATTATTTAACTTGAGTTTAATGCAACATGGACAGGTCAACATAAGTGTATTTTAATAACGCAGCGATGACGTCTTCCAACACAAAGTGCGACTGTGACGCTTTAATTAATCCCCGTTAGCTTAGCACAGTTCATCAAATGTCAGCACTAAGCTATTTAAGTGTTTATATGAACGTGAACTGCGTGAGGCACGGACATTGATTTCAAGACACAACACGTCAAAGCAGTAAAAATGTTGTATTTACTTGGTTGTTTTCTACATTAAAATGGATACTTTGACTAGCGACTAGCCGGCTAGCTGCAAGCTGGCCTGCGTAGCATTTAGCTCAGTTAGCATTAGCATACTCGCATTACCAACTGTTGCTACAACTCAACCGACACGCTAAGGTGTACCTCGGCGTGTTTACAAGCAAACGGGCCTACCTTGTTCAACTTCAGCGGGGTTTAAATGCGGCGTCAGGTCAACTTTGTGTCCCCATTGATGCTCCCTGTCGAGCCGCATCGCCACTCTGGTTAACAACCACCGCGGGGGGGCAACAGAGCTTTATTCCAGCGTGCGTATCTGGCCGCCATCTTGGTCCGGGCAAGTGTCATTGTGTCATATGTTGAATTGGATCTATTTCAGTGGTTCTTAACCTAGTTGGAGGTACTGAACCCCACCAGTTTCATATGTGCATTCACCGAACCCTTCTTTAGTGAATAATAAAATCTTTTTTTTTTTTTCAAATTCAAGACAAAGTTGTTTGTTTTTGGGCAGGGGTCGGGAACCTTTTTGGCTGAGAGAGCCATTTAAGCCAAATATTTTAAGATGTATTTCCGTGAGAGCCATATAATATTTTTTTAACACCGAATACAACTAAATGTCTGCATTTTTAAGTAAGACCAACATTTATAGAGTATAATGACCATGGATGAAGTACTGGCTGTCCAGAGTCGAGACCCAGGATGGACCGCTCGCCTGTATCGATTGGGGACATCTCTACACTGCTGATCCGCCTCCGCTTGAGATGGTCTCCTGTGGACGGGACTCTCGCTGCTGTCTTGGATCCGCTTTGGACTGAACTAGGGCTGGGCGTATCGATACCAAGTATCGATAGTATCGATACTTGGTGAGTACCGGTATCGTATCAATACTGGCGTGATGGTATCGATACTTCACCGAATTAAGCGAATCACTCCGATTTAAAAAAAAAATGTGAGCGCAGCACTCCTCACCACTCCACCCTCTCCCTAGTGATGGGTCGCGAACGAGATTTAAAAACACTTTAAAAATTCATCTTCAACCCAAAATAAAATAAAATAAATACGATTAACATGACGCTTGGTGCGTTCGCGCACACACATCAGTATAATTCTTTCCGACGTTCACTCGGACACGCACACACACACGCGTGCGTTTCCAGTGCGACTTAATGTCTTGGTCGTAAACTGTAAAGTATTTTATTGCAATAAAATAACGATAAGAATTTCTCAGTTCTTTTGTTTTGTGTTCATTTTTACAACTGTCTAATAACTAGTGTTTTCTTTTTTACTTAAGTTCTTGTGTGTTGTGAGGCGACTAGCCAAGTTCAGTATTTGTTTTCACCTTATTTGCACTACTTACTTTATTGTAATTGATATTATTACTTTTTTATTTGAATTTCTCAGTTATTTTGTTTTGTGTTCATTTTTACAACTTTGTTCAATAACAAGAGTTTTGTTATTTACCTTAAGTGTTGGTGTGTTTTGAGGCGACAAGCCAGGTTCAGTAGTTGTTTGCACCTTATTTGCATTACTTTATTGCTATTGATAATACTTTTGTAATAAATATTTTATTTGTTGTGTTATTATCATAATCAATTTAAAAAGGCAAAAGTACAAATTTGTTTTTCAAAAGTATCGATACCCCGAAGTCCCCCCACCATTAGATGACGTCACTTCAGGTATCGGTATCAGTATCGGCGATACTGGCCGGTATCGTATGTGATCGGTATCGATACCCAAATTTGCGATATCGCCCACCCCTAGACTGAACTCTCGCGGCTGTGTTGGAGCCACTATGGATTGAACTTTCGCAGCATCATGTTAGACCCGCTCGACATCCATTGCTTTCGGTCCCCTAGGGGGGTGTGGGTTGCCCACATCTGAGGTCCTCTCCAAGGTTTCTCATAGTCAGCATTGTCACTGGCGTCCCACTGGATGTGAATTCTCCCTGCCCACTGGGTGTGAGTTTTCCTTGCCCTTTTGTGGGTTCTTCCGAGGATGTTGTAGTCGTAATGATTTGTGCAGTCCTTTGAGACATTTGTGATTTGGGGCTATATAAATAAACATTGATTGATTGATTGATTGATTGATTGATTGATAATATGTCACTAACTCGCATGGCAGCAGTAGTAGCGACCCCTAGATGCAGGAACCAGGAGAGCGAGGCACAGGTAAGATGTTTTTAATATCACCAACAGAGAATGAAGCAGTCTTGCATGTACAGTTCTAAATAGTCAATCTTTGAGCCCTGACGAACGCGCAAGATAAGCATAAATAGAAACATGCTGATTGGCAGCAGTTGAGGGGGAAAAAACACAGCGCTAAGCGGGACAAACAGGAAATGGAAACAAAATAAAAGCACTGATGGGAAGTAAATACGAAACAAAGAAGCAAAAACAGAAATGAATTGACATATCTTCATACAAGTCTCTTATTCTTTTTAATAACATTTTTATTCGGAAGCTCATCGATGATAAATAAAATCCTTTTTACCATTAATGCGACTTCTTGAACAGGTGCGGTAGAAAACAGATGGATGGATTAAAATGTATGAGAATGTTTTATATTTTTAATGTAATTTTTAACACTGCGATTGCCAGCGGAATTATTCATTACTTATCGTGTTAAGCAATGTCAGCTAAGATTTATCTGAGAGCCAGATGCAGTCATCAAAAGAGCCACATATGGCTCGAGAGCCATAGGTTCCCTACCCCTGGTATAGGGGAACATATTCTAAGTAACAAAGACTTAATTTAGAGTTATTTGGACACTAGGGGGAACATATTCTAAGTAATAAAGACTTAATTTAGAGTTATTCGGTTAGGGTTAGGGTCAGAGTTAGAGGGTTAGGGTTATAATAAGGCCATGCCGAAGCATTAATACTTAATGATAAATAAATGATAAATGGGTTGTACTTGTATAGCGCTTTTCTACCTTCAAGGTACTCAAAGCGCTTTGACACTACTTCCACATTTACCCATTCACACACTGATGGAGGGAGCTGCCATGCAAGGCGCCAACCAGCACCCATCAGGAGCAAGGGGGAAGTGTCTTGCTCAGGACACAACGGACGTGACGAGGTTGGTTCTAGGTGGGATTTGAACCAGTGACCCTCGGGTTGCGCACGGCCACTCTCCCACTGCGCCACGCCGTCCCTAATGACTAGTTAAGAGCCAATATGTTATTAATTTGCATGTTAATAACCAACTAAGTAATGGTGAATATGTCCCCCCATACTAAAGTGTTACCATGTTTTTTTTACTAGTGCACAAAATGCACCGTGCATGAACATCACCTTGTTCAAACAACAAAACCAAGACATACATACATATACATATATATATATATATATATATATATATATATATATATATATATATATATATATATATATATATATATATATATATATATATATATATATATATATATATATATATATATATATATATATATATGACGGCGTGGCGCAGTGGGGAGAGTGGCCGTGCGCAACCCGAGCGTCCCTGGTTCAATTCCCACCTAGTACCAACCTCGTCACGTCCGTTGTGTCCTGAGCAAGACACTTCACCCTTGCTCCTGATGGGTGATGGTTGGCGCCTTGCATGGCAGCTCCCTCCATCAGTGTGTGAATGTGTGTGTGAATGGGTAAATGTGGAAGTAGTGTCAAAGCGCTTTGAGTACCTTGAAGGTAGAAAAGCGCTATACAAGTACAACCCATTTATTTATATATTTATATATATATATATATATATAGGTTGATTGGCAGCACTAAAATGGTCCCTAGTGTGTGAATGTGACTGGTGTCTGTCCATCTGTGTTGGCCCTGCGATAAACTGGCGACCTTCCGCCCGATTGTAGCTGAGATAGGCACTAGCGCTCCCTGCAACCCTAAAGGGAATAAGCAGTAGAAAATGGATGGATGGATATATATATATATATATATATATATATATATATATATATCCATCCATCCATTTCCGACCGCTTATTCCCTTTCGGGGGTGCGGGGGGCGCTGGCGCCTATCTCAGCTACATATCCACATATATATATATATATAGCCATATATATATATATATATATATACACATTATATATATATATATATATATATATATATATATATATATATATATATTATATATATACAGTGGGGCAAAAAAGTATTTAGTCAGCCCCCGATTGTGCAAGTTCTCCCACTTAAAATGATGGCAGAGGTCTGTAATTTTCATCATAGGTACACTTCAACTGTGAGAGACAGAATGTAAAAAAAAAATCCAGGAATTCACATTGTAGGAATTTTAAAGAATTTATTTCTAAATTATGGTGGAAAATAAGTATTTGGTCAACCATTCAAAGTTCTCACTGATGAAAGGAGGTTTTGGCTCAAAATCTCACGATACATGGCCCCATTCATTCTTTCCTTAACACGGATCAATCGTCCTGTCCCTTTAGCAGAAAAACAGCCCCAAAGCATGATGTTTCCACCCCCATGCGTCACAGTAGTATGGTGTTCTTGGGATGCAACTCAGTATTCTTCTTCCTCCAAACACGACGAGTTGAGTTTAAACCAAAAAGTTCTGTTTTGGTTTCATCTGACCACATGACATTCTCCCAATCCTCTGCTGTATCATCCATTTGCTCTCTGGCAAACTTCAGACGAACCTGGACATGCAATAGCTCAAGCAGGGGGACACATCTGGCACTGCAGGATTTGATTCCCTGTCGGCGTAGTGTGTTACTGATGGTAACCTTTGTTACTTTGCTCCCAGCTCTCTGCTGGTCATTCACCAGGTCCCCTCGTGTGGTTCTGGGATTTTTGCTCACCGTTCTCATGATCATTTTGACACCACGGGATGAGATCTTGCATGGAGCCCCAGATTGAGGGAGATTATTAGTGGTCTTGTATGTCTTCCATTTTCTGATAATTGCTCCCACAGTTGATTTTTTTCACACCAAGCTGCTTGCCTATTGTAGATTCACTCTTCCCGGTCTGGTGCAGGTCTACAATTATTTTCCTGGTGTCCTTCGACAGGTCTTTGGTCTTGGCCATAGTGGAGTTTGGAGTCTGACTGTTTGAGGCTGTGGATAGGTGTGTTTTATACATATAACGAGTTCAAACAAGTGCCATTAATACAGGTAACGAGTGGAGGACAGAAGAGCTTCTTAAACAAGAAGTTACAGGTTGGTGAGAACCAGAGATCTTCCTTGTTTGAAGTGACCAAATACTTATTTTCCACCATAATTTACAAATAAATTCTTTAAAATTCCTACAATGTGAATTCTTGGATTTTTTTTTCACATTCTGTCTCTCACAGTTGAAGTGTACCTATGATGAAAATTACAGACCTCTGTCATCATTTTAAGTGGGAGAACTTGCACAATCCGTGGCTGACTAAATACTTTTTTGCCCCACTGTATGTATGTTAAGTTAAAGTTAAAGTACCAATGAATGTCACACACACTCTAGGTGTATACATACATTTTCATGTATATATATATGTATATATATATAGATATATATATATACAGTATATATATATATATATATATGTATATATATATATATATATATATATATACAGTATATATATATATATATATATATATTAGGTCCATCAGTGCTAAATATTATAAACTTATCACTTTCCTCGGGCACTGTTCCCCTAGCATTCAAAAAAGCGGTTATTCATCCTCTCCTTAAAAGACCTAACCTCGATCCTGACCTCATGGTAAACTACCGACCGGTGTCTCACCTTCCCTTTATTTCGAAAATCCTCGAAAAAATTGTTGCAGAGCAGTTAAATGAACACTTAGCGTTTAACAATCTATGTGAAACCTTTCAATCCGGTTTCAGGGCAAATCACTCGATTGAGACAGCCCTCGCAAAATTGACTAATGAATTATTGCTAACGATGGACTCTGATGCATCATCTATGTTGCTGCTCCTCGATCTTAGCGCTGCTTTCGATACCGTCGATCATAATATTTTATTAGAGCGTATCAAAACACAAATTGGTATGTCGGACTCAGCCCTGTCTTGGTTTAACTCTTATCTTACTGATAAGATGCAGTGCGTCTCCCATAACTGTGTGACCTCGGACTATGTTAAGGTAGCGTGTGGAGTTGCCAAGGGTTCGGTCCTTGGCCCTGTACTCTTCAGCATCTACATGCTGCCGCTAGGTGACATCATTTTGACATTTTGGAATGCCCTCCCGGTAACAGTTCGAGATGCTACCTCAGTAGAAGCATTTAAGTCTCACCTTAAAACTCATCTGTATACTCTAGCCTTTAAATAGACCTCCTTTTTAGACCAGTTGATCTGCAGCTTCTTTTCTTTCTCCTATGTCCCCCCCTCCCTTGTGGAGGGGGTCCGGTCCGATGACCATGGATGAAGTACTGGCTGTCCAGAGTCAAAACCCAGGATGGACCGCTCGTCGGGACCCAGGATGGACCGCTCGCCTGTATCGATTGGGGACATCTCTACGCTGCTGATCCGCCTCCGCTTGAGATGGTTTCCTGTGGACGGGACTCTCGCTGCTGTCTTGGATCCGCTTCGAACTGAACTCTCGCGGCTGTGTTGGAGCCACTATGGATTGAACTTTCACAGTATCATGTTGGACCCGCTCGACATCCATTGCTTCCGGTCCCCTAGAGAGGAGGGGTTGCCCACATCTGAGGTCCTCTCCAAGGTTTCTCATAGTCAGCATTGTCACTGGCGTCCCACTGGATGTGAATTCTCCCTGCCCACTGGATGTGAGTTTTCCTTGCCCTTTTGTGGGTTCTTCCGAGGATGTTGTAGTCGTAATGATTTGTGCAGTCCTTTGAGACATTTGTGATTTGGGGCTATATAAATAAACATTGATTGAGATATATATATATATATATATATATATATATATATATATATATATACACACACACACACACACATGTATGTTTTGAAAATGAAAAATATGAAAACAGTGACCATACTTAATGCGGCCCTCAGTGGAAAAAGGTTGGACAACCCTGATCTAGAGTTGTGTTACTCTATTGTTATACTTTAATATACTGTCACAGCTGGGACTCCAAAAGGGACAAGCCGTAGAAAATGGATGGATAGATGGATGTTGGTTCTGAGGCTATGTGCAGATATGCTGTTTACTCTTTATCCAACACTGCCTCTTTTTGGCCACATGTTGTATTACAATTTTAAAAAATCGGATTCAACATAATAAGTCATCGAGTCCGAGTTTATTTGTTCACTGATTACAGACTTGTTTTCATATTCAAAAATTATTTGCTGCGTATACAGAAAACAGTTGTGGTGATGTTAGTACACGTTCATAATGGTTGGTGCTGTAAATGACAGTTAACGTCGTTAATTACGTTTTATTCAATTGTCAAATTTGACCCACAAAAGACGCGGTGAGTGTTTCCGGGTCAGAGCCAGATGTCCGACGTGCAGTCTCCTCCGGGGTACCTCAGCTCGTGAGCCAGCGCTGGGCCGTCAGGCTCTTTGCCGAAGTCCACCAGGAAGTTCTCGTTGAGGGTCAGACCCCCCTTCACGGAGTCCACATCAATCTGCATCATCACCGACCCCTCCCTGCCAGAACAGGCATGTCCGTGAACTAAATACTTGCTACCCATTGGCTTACTGTGTTCGTCAGGCAGTACTGGGCCTTGACAAGTATTTGTGGAGTGTGTATTGCAGTAGTGTGTGGGTGAGTACAGAGTACTGACCGTGTCATTTCAGGATAGAACTGTTTGTCCCAACCACTGTACAATGACGTCGTTACATAAAGTCTTCGACCATCCAAACTCAACTGCAACATCTGGGGACCCCCGGGGACACGCTTTCCCTACACACATAGTGAGGTATAAATGTCATCCCACGTTAGATGTTTCTTCGTTCTACTTCCTGTCCAAGGTACCTGAATGAAACGGGGGCTGGGCTGCGGCTGCTTTTCGGGGTCCTCCAGAACTTGAACTGGTCCGTCTGTGGTAATACTTCCCCCCAAAAACAGCTGAAGAGAAACCGATAGGTAAGTCGTCTTACCCGAAAGGGCCCCTGTGCAACACGACATCACACCTGTCCAACCAGGCGAGGGTTCTTTGTGTCGGTGATGTCATACTGTCTGATGTCCCCATGTAGCCAGTTGCTAAAGTACAGGAAACGATCGTCCAAAGAGATCAGGATGTCAGTGATCAGACCTACAGGTGGAGGTGTGCGAGACAGGTGAGACACCATGTGGGACAGACGGGTGGGATTAAGCTGGACGACTGACAAACCTGGGATCTCAGGAAGCAGCCAACCTTCAACTTTCTTACTGGGAACGCTGATGACCTTCTCTGCAGCCCACTTCCCTGTCTAAACAACAACATAGCATAACAGTGGCACCTCAAACCTGGCAAAAGACGACCACGTTTAAAACCAAAGAAGCAAAGCTGGTCCCGGCGGTGCCCCTCAGTTCACATGGAATTGGTCAAGAGGGTCTAGGGGTTCCTCACCGGTGCTTTGTAGAATCGAAACACGTTCCCCTTCAGAGCACATCCCACAAAACCTTCAGTGGCATCAGGGTCGTGGAGGAATCGGATCTCCAGAGGTATGGCGCCCTCTTCTCCCAGATCGAGTGACTGCACCCTTCTGTGGGTGGTCCAGTCCCAAACGTTAAGAGAAGTACCATAGTGGCCTGGAACAACAAAGAACTCATGTCGACTCTTCGAGTACAGATTCAGAAGCTGAATGCGTTCCTGGTGGAGACTGAACCTTCATCTCTGAAGCCTAGATTTGGGACTTCTGGAACCTGAATTTATATTTGTAAAGCGTCCTGGCTTTGAACTTAAACTTACATTTCTAAAAGGTCCTGTTTTAGGAATTCCTGGAATTTGAACCTCCAACTCTCAGGGTCTTGACTTGGAACTTCTGAAAACTAAACTTATATTTCTTAAGGGTTCTCACTTGGAATCTAACTTCAAGCTGTAATGGTCCTGACTATGCACTTCTGGAACCTGAACTTCTATTTCTAAACTTCCTGACTTGGAACCGAAACTTACATCTGTAAATGTCCTGACTTTGGACTTCTGAATCCTGAACCTCCTAGCAGTATTCTAACTTGGGACTTCTGGAACAAAAACGTATATCTCTCAAATCTAAAATACTATCTGTAAAGGTCCTGACTTGGGACTTTTAGAATATGAATCCCCATCTGTAAAGATCCTGACTTAGGACTTCTAGGACCTGAAGTTCTATTTCTAAAGGGTCCTGACCTGGGACTTCTGGAACCTAAACCTATATTTCAAATGTGTCTTGACTTGGATCGTAAACTTCCATCTGTATAGATCCTGACTTGAGTCTTCTGGAACAAAATCTCATATCTCTCGAGGGTACTGACTTAAACCTTAAAGTTTCAACTGTAAAGGTCCTGACCTGGGATTTCTACAACCTGAACCTCCATCTCTAAGAATCCTGATTTAGGACTTCTGGATCCTAATCTTCTATTTTAAAGGGTATTGACTTGGGACTTCTGGAACCTGAATCCATATTTCAAATGGGTCCTGAAAAAGAACCTAAACTACATTTGTAAAAGTCCTGATTTTTGACTTCTGGAACCTAAACTTCTATTTCTAAATGGTCCTGACTTGGGAGCTCTAGAACCTAAACCTCCATCTCTAAGAGGCCTGGCTTAAGACTTCTGAAACCTAATCTTCTATTTTAAAAGGGTCCTGACTTTGAACTTCTGGATCCTAA
>NC_084631.1:9858674-9938674 GCF_033978795.1 Nerophis ophidion | reverse complement strand
CTCTACAACCTTTCTCACGTGCGCTTTACACACACACACACACACACACACACACACAAACACACACACGTGAATGCAAAGCATACTTGATCAACAGCCATACAGGTCACACTGAGGGTGGCCGTGTAAACAAGTTTAACACTGTCACAAATATGCACCACACTGTGAACCCACACCAAACAAGAATGAAAAACACATTTCGGGAGAACATCCACACCGTAACACAACAAAGAAAATACCCAGAAAACCCTTGCAGCACTAACTCTTCCGGGATGCTAAAGTATATCGATTTTGCATGTCACTATAAAGTTATATAAGCCTTACTTTTTCAATATTCAATGCAAAACCTTGGCCCGCGGCTTTGTTCAGTTTTACATTTTTGCCCACTTTGTATTTGTATCTGATCTAGAATAAATCAATACGGGAGCAGCAGGACATGGCTCACAGTAAAAACAGCAGAAGGCTACAGAGCTGTGTGTATCATTGCGGTGCTAAAAAAATGTTCGTCTGCTTTAGCGCTTATAATACCAACATCGCTAATATTTGGTTAATGATCATGTTGCGATATGTATAAAGAGTATTGTTGGCGGGTTTTGGATATTTATTTAGAGGGTTTTGTGGGCGGAATAGAGAGCCCACACTGACTCAATTGTTAGCAGACGTGGTGTGTGTTTATTTATTTACAACTTGGAATGCATAGAAAAATAAAAAACATATGTGATAAACAGCACATCTCTCTCTAACGTTTGCATATTTCCAGTATGACTAATCTAATAATATGGCCAGAGTACAGAAGTGTTACTACTCCAGCGACGTAGAATCTACGGAAATTACAAAAGACGTTCGGAACGGAATATTCAAAATGGCTGAGTGAATTTGTGGCATTTTGTGTTTTTTAAACAGTGTTTTTAAATACTTTGCGGCTTGTAAATATGATTAGTTTAATGGGTACAATGAAACACAATTAGGCATTTAAAGTCAACTTGTATTTACACTCTACTGCTACTTTAAAGTTTTTTTTCAGATAAGCTGGGGCGTTACCACGGATACACTGGTGGGCAAGAAGATAAGAAGGGACATTTTGTAATGTATGTGAAGCCAGTTAAAGGGGAACATTATCACAATTTCTGAAGGGTTAAAACCAATAAAAATCAGTTCCCAGAGACCTATTTTATTATTCGAAGTTTTTCTCAAAATTTTACCCATCATGCAATACCCCGAAAAATGGCTTCAAAGTGCCTGATTTTTACGATCGGTGTACCCACCCGTCCATTGTCCTGTGACGTCACAGCGTGAAACAACCAGAAACAAATATGGCGGATAGCACAGAAAGGTATAGCGAAATTAGCTCGGATTCAGACTCGGATTCCAGCGGCGTAAGCGGTTCGACACATTACGCATGTATTGAAACGGATGGTTGGAGTGTGGAAGCAGGTAGCGAAAACGAAATTGAAGAAGAAACTGAAGCCATTGAGCCATATCACGACAGACAGCGGCACGGGAGGAAGCGAGGACGAATTTGGCGATCCCCTCCTAACCAACGATTGGTATGTGTTTGTTTGGCATTAAATGTGGGTGAAGGGAAAGGCTGGATGCAAATATAGCTACAAATGAGGCATAATGATGCAATATGTACATACAGCTAGCCTAAATAGCATGTTAGCATCGATTAGCTTGCAGTCATGTTGGACCAAATATGTCTGATTAGCACACTCCACATAAGTCAATAACACCAACAAAACTCACCTTTGTGCAATTATGCACAATGTTATAAGTTTGGTGGACAAAATGAGACAGAAAAAGAAGTGGCATTAATCACGTCTTAGCCAAGACATCCAGGGGGTTTACCTCGCTCGTCTGCGGGAACAGACTGCCGTCGTCCCTGAATAGCTCCCGGCAGATTCAGTGGTGGTCTATTTTCCAATATTGCAGATTTCGTTGACTTTATCGTCAGAAATGCATCTGCTTTGAGTGTCGCAGGATATCCACACATTCTTGCCATTTCTGTCGTAGCATAGTGGTCATCGGTAAAGTGTGCGGAACAAACTAGGGACTTTCGCATCTTTTGGCCACTGGTGCAACTTGAATCCGTCTCTGTTCGTTTTGTTACACCCTCCGACAACACACCGACGAGGCATGATGTCTCCAAGGTACGGGAAAACAGTCGAAAAAACGGAAAATAACAGAGCTGATTTGACTTGGTGCGTGTAATAAGACTGAGAAAATGGTGGATTGCTTCATGTTGTGACGTCACGGGTGAAAGGTCATCGCTCCGACAGGCTGTCAATTGAAAAGCGTTTAAATCACCAAAGTCACCCTTTTAGAGTTCGGAAATCGGTTAAAAAAACATATGGTCTTTTTTCTGTAACATCAAGGTATATATTGACGCTTACATAGGTCTGGTGATAATTTTCCCCTTTAAGGTTTTTCAGGATTGAAGTAATGTGGTCAAATTTATGCAGTAGCATCAGGAACCTAGATGCGCTCTTTCGGACATATCGAAGCTTTTGAAGGCCGTTGTCCGGGATTTTGATGAGATGCGCGTTACAGTAGTCCGGCCTGAAGGAGAAAGAAGGCGCGGCTGAGATTCTCTGCATATTTAATGTCGAGAAACGGTCGGAATTTGGCAATATTTCTGAGACGGAAGCAGGAGTTCCGGTCGAGTTGTTGGGTGTAGGAGTCAAAGGTGAGGATAAAAAAAATGACACCAGGGTTAGTGTCTTGGCTAGAGAAGGTTTTGACTGGTTGAGTTGTAGAACGTTTAGGCTCATCCATGTCTTTATCTACTCCAGGCAAGCAATGAGTGTAGGGGCAGATGGTTAAAGTTAAAGTACCACTGATAGTCACACACACAATAGATGTGGTGAAATTACCCTTTGCATTCGACCCATCCCCTTGTTCCACCCCCTGGGAGGTGAGGAGAGCAGAAGCGGTGGCCACGGTCTGGAATAATTTTGGTGATTTAACCCCAATTCCAACCCTTGATGCTGAGTGCCAAGAAGGGAGGTAATGGGTCCCATTTTTGTAGTCTTTGGTATGACTTGGCTAGGGTTTGAACTCAAGACCTACCGATCTCAGGCCAGACACTCTAACCACAAGGCCACTGAGCAGGTAAGGGGTTAAAGACAGAGGTAGAGGGTTACGTTTTCCGTTTGAGTTGTGTACAATCTGCATAGCAGAGAAATGAAATTCCACGTGATTGAAGGGAAGCATGTAAAGTGCGAATGGAGTTTGGCCGAGGACTAATCCCTACAGGGGACTCCACAGGTGGGATAGTGAGTATGAGATCGAGCTTTTCCGAGGACTACTTATTCTGACTTGTTGTTGAGGTAGGCTCTCAGCCATTCCAGGGTGGGAGCAGACAGACGGGCAGTGATGTTTACACGTTGAAGCAGGATGTCTGGGTCAACAGTGTCGAATTCAGCGGTCAAGTCAAGCAGGAAGAGCAGGGAAGGGGAACCGTTATCAGCGGCCAGAAGTAAATTGTTTATCAGCAACTAAGGCAGTTTCTGTTCTGTGTGCTGAATGGAAGCCAAACTGGAATTTTCCAAATAGTTGACTATGTTCCAGATGTTCATGAACTGAACGATGAGTGAACTGAGACTGTTTTTCTAGGGCTTCGGACAGGGACGGGAGGTTTGATATGGGCCTGTAGGTTGGATATGGCCCTTAGTCTATAGTGGTCTTTTTGAGGTCAGGTCTTAATGGCTGGATTGAAGAGTCTGGTTGATGATTCTGGTGATCAGAAGCCTCAGGGCACAAAGATTTGATTTTAACAAGGCTGTGGGAAAGAGGTCCAAGGGGCTTCGCACTGCAGAGGATGACCTCAAGCTCTTATTGGGAAATTTTGGAAAAAGGTGGAAAGAGGGGGAGACGGAATGTGGACTTGATCGAGCGACTGGTTTCCACATAAAATGACGTTGCAGGCCAAAGCTGGGCCCCCGAGCTTTGAGTCTGACACCTGTGATTTACAGTGATGGCTTTTCTTCCAACAGAGTGTTTTGCATTTTTGAGCAAGGAATTGTATCCAGAGAGTGGACCTTTAAGCAGGATTAGAAGGTTAGAGTCAGCTGGGCAGCTTTGCTCTTTTTTTTTTAGGTCAAAGGCTTAGCAACCTTCCCGGAAATGTTGTATTCATTTAACTTTCACATACAAATATGTCCTCTGATGCTTCCAGACGGGCCTGCAACCTCCTGAGATGAATTGTGGGTCAGCCTTCACTGGATTTATTAATTTTCAGGTGCTTCTGGGTGATAGTTTTGATAGGAATCCACATCGAGGCAAAGTTGCTGTGATATCAAAGGCCTTCCATTTCTACACTCTATTTTTTTCACTTGTTTTTATTGAGGGCCACTTCGCAATTGTCGCGGCCCTCAGTGGCCCACCTAAAATCCTGTGGCATTAAATGATGTAGAAAGACCACTTCGAATGAAATGGCGGGCCACACTAAACGAAGTGGTGGGCCAATCTAAATGATGTGGCGGGTCACGTAAACAACGTGGCGGACCATATTGAATGATGTGGTAGATCACAATAAATGACGTGGGAGACCACTTTGAATGACTTGGTGGACAAAAAATAATTGATGTGGCAGGCCAATTTAAATGACCTGGCAGACCACATTGAATGACAATCAAATGAAATGATGTGGCAGACAATATTGAATGACACGGCGGACTCCACTGACTGACGTGGCGCACCACATAAAAGGATTTGGCAGGCCACATAAATTGAAGTGGCTGGGCCTTGACTTAACACTTGTGCTCTATCTCAAGTAGAGCAAGACACTGCCAGTATTCCCACATCGGTTTCTTCCTTAAAAGAAATCTGGAAATACTGGAGTACTGAATCGTCTGAGTTTATATAAATCCGGACCTAATGAATTAGTGGATATAGGATGCTCGCTTCCTCTCGCCATTTTTTATCTGAGGAGTGAGGATTATGCTGAATTTACCCGCTAAAAAGTGATGCTTTTGCGGAGCGTCACTGCAATCTTGAGGGGAGCCATAAAGGTTAAAAAAATTTAATGGTTTTGAAATGGAAAAATATCAAAATGGCCCTTGCATACTTAGATTTTTTAGCGTTTGGAGACTATAGCTGGATTTGTTTCGCATATAGCTTCTAAAACTTGTATCTCATCCTCCTTAGGTTCACACTCAAAAATAAGGCTCTAGATCAGGGGTGTCCAAAGTGCGGCCCGGAGCTTATTTTTCATTGACCCACGGCAGATGGTAAAAATGAGATGAATGTTATTAATAAAACTCTCAACCGAAATATTTTTAGAATTAGATTAATCAGGCTTTTGAATCTGGATTAATCATAAGTAATACTAGTAGTTTAAACGTGCTTGCATGGTTTCAATTACATTAACTTAACAACAGACCCCAACACTTGGTCAAAAACGCAATTTTACTGTTGGAATTGAAGGTAAAAGAGCAAAATAAAGTGTGATTAATCTGCCAAATATGTGCAATATTTTGTTGTGATTAACTGTGTGAATGCTGTAAGGACCAGATGAGTCGCCTGCTGGCCTGTTCTAAAAATAGCTCAAATAGCAGCACTTATCAGTGAGCTGCCTCTATTTTTTTTACATTTGATTTATTTACTAGCGAGCTGGTCTCGCTTTGCTCGACATTTTTAATTCTAAGAGAGACAAAACTCAAATAGAATTTGAAAATCCACGAAAATATTTTAAAGACTTGGTCTTCACTTGTTTAAATAAATTCATGTATTTTTTTACTTTGCTTCCTATAACTTTCAGAAAGACAATTTTAGAAAAAAAATTCAATCTTAAAAATGATTTTAGGAGTTTTAAACACATTTACCTTTTAAATTCCTTCCTCTTTTTTCCTGACAATTTAAATCAATGTTCAAGTATTTTTTTTTTATTATTACGCCGCCCCCCCGCGGATGAAGAATAATAAATACATTTTCATTACGCCCTTCCCCCCGCGACCCCAAAAGGGATTAAGCGGTAGGAAATGGATGGATGGATGAAGAATAATAAATACATTTTTATTTAATTCTTTATTTTAGCTTCTGTTTTTTTGACGAAGAATATTTGTGAAATATTTTTTCAAACTTATAATGATTAAAATTCAAAAAAATTATTCTGGCAAATCTACAAAATCTGTAGAATCAAATTTAAATCTTATTCCAAAGTCTTTTGAATTTCTTTTAAAATTTTTGTTCTGGAAAATCTAGAAGAAATAATGATTTGTCTTTGTTAGAAATATAGCTTGGTCCAATTTGTTATATATTCTAACAAAGTGCAGATTGGATTTTAACCTATTTAAAACATGTCATCAAAATTCTAAAATTAATCTTAATCAGGAAAAATTCCTGATGATGTTCCATAAATTCTTTTTTTCTTTTTTTCAAAAAGATTCAAATTAGCTAGTTTTTCTATTCATTTTTTTCAATAGAATTTTGAATTTTAAAGAGTCGAAATTGAAGATAAACTGTGTTTCAAAATTTTATTTTCATTTTTTTCGTGTTTTCTCCTCTTTTAAATCGTTCAATTAAGTATTTTTTCATCATTTATTCTCTACAAAAAACTTCCGGTAAAAGGGAAAAAAATGTACGAGGGAATGACAGACAGAAATACCCATTTATATATATATATATATATATGTGTGTCTTGATTGGATTATCCAGAGAATAGTGATCGATACCATGGTAGAGCGCAAAAAAAATAAAAATCTCCTGATTGAGGGAACCCCTCATGAAACAGTTCTGTAGAGATGAAGTAGACTTGTGATTTTTCCCACACCTACATATATATATATATATATATATATATATATATATATATATATTAAAGGTAAATTGAGCAAATTGGCTATTTCTGGCAATTTATTTAAGTGTGTATCAAACTGGTAGCCCTTCGCATTAATCAGCACCCAAGAAGTCGCTCTTGGTTTCAAAAAGGTTGGTGACCCCTGCTGTAAATCATTCACACATATGGTTTTCTACACCAAAATTAATTAATTTATTAATCTACTTCAACTTCTTCTTCCTCTCCAGATTTTGGCGCGCTCTTCCTTACACATTTTTCACACGATTCAAACCGTTCCAACTTCAAACTATTCAGCCTATTCGGGAATTGTGGGCTTTTCCTTAACAAACTCCAAAAATTCCCAGAATTCTAGGTTTTCCAGGACATTTTTTTCCTTTCAAAATGAATTGGCCATTTTTTAAACTTTCACCATTTCTACATTTTTGAACCGATTCAAACCATTCCACCTTCAACACATTCCACCATCCTGGAAATTCAAACTACATTTTTTCCAAGTTCAAACAAATTCCAGGAATTTCCAGAATTTCGGGTTTTCCAAAGCCTTATTTCCACCCTTTTTTCTGGTGACTACTCCTTCCACATTTTTCAATGCATCACAACTTTTCTACCATTAAAACATTCCTCTTACCTGGGACAAAAAAACAAGTTGTTTTTTGAACTGGAAAAATTCCTAATTTTCCCGGAATTCAAGGAATTCCGTATTACCATTTCTCAATTCGACATGTTACTAATTCTACATTTCTCGGCCGATTTGAAAAATTCCAACACCAACCATTTCAACTCATTCAGACCATTCACATTTTTTAAAATAATTTTCAAATAAAATCCCGCTTTTCCCAAAATTCCCGAATTTGGGAAAAATTTCCATTAAAATCAATGGGACATTCTTCAAAGTTCCATAACTCCCACATTTTTCATCTGGTTCAAACTGTTCCAACTTCAAACTGTTCAGCCTATTCGGGAATTGTGGGCTTTTCCTTAAACTCCAAAAATTCCCAGATTTCCAGGACATTTTTTTCCATTCAAAATTAATTGGCCATTTTTTAAACTTCCACCATTTCTACATTTTTGAACCGATTCAAACCATTCCACCGTCAACACATTCCACCTTCCTGGAGATTCAAACTACATTTTTTTCCAAGTTCAAACAAATTCCAGGACTTTCCAGAATTTTGTGTCTTCCAAAGCCTTATTTCCACCCTTTTTTCTGGTGACTACTCCTTCCACATTTTTCAATTCATCACAACTTTTCTACCATTAAAACATTCCTCTTACCTGGGACAAAAAACCAAGTTGTTTTTTGAACTGGGAAAAATTCCCGTTTTTTCCGGAATTCAAGGAATTCCGTATTACCATTTCTCAATTCAACATGTTACTAATTCTATATTTCTCGACCGATTTGAAAAATTCCACCACCAACCATTTCAACTCATTTTTTATAATTTTCAAATAAAATCCCGCTTTTCCCAAAATTCCCAAATTTGGGAAAAATTCCCATTAAAATCAATGGGACATTCTTCAAAGTTCCATAACTCCCACATTTTTCATCTGATTCAAACTGTTCCCATTTCCAAATATTCAGCCTGTTCAGGAATTGTGTGCTCTACTTCAACAATTCTAAAAAAAATTCCAGGATTTCAGTTTACCTTCAGCATTGGAACAATCACACGCAATTCTTTTAATAATTGCCTCATGTAGTTAATCTTTAATGTACCCCCCCACCCCCCTCACATCAAGTTGTATTATTTATTTATTTGCTTCAATTTTTTTTTTTACTTTTGTAAAATAAATGTCCAAAAAAGTGCAGTTTTCCTTTTCAGGGTTTTCCTAAGCCTCCGTCACCCAAAACGCTCGCTGAATTTGTTAATTAAAGTCAACAAAAGAATAAAGTTCAACTTAAACTTTATTACATAAGTCGCCCTTTTTTAAGACCTTGTTCCTGTGACTCATTGACAAAGTGCTTTTCACTTCACACTCGTAATTCACAACTTATTAACTCGTTCTAATGTAATTCACAACTTATTAACTCGTTCTAATCTAGGACAGCGGACCGCATTTTTTTATTGTCCGCGACATGTTCTGAAAAACAAAATAAACCTGGCCAAAACCAAAACGTTACACAAAAAAACTATGAGAAAGATTACACAAAAAAACTATGAGGAAGGTTTAACTGGACCAATTTCCTCCCAAAATGGGACCTGAAAACCAAAATGTATGTCAAACTGTTAGATTCTGTCATGATGAAAAAGTGGACATTTCTTGTCACATCTGTTTTCCAGTTTTACAGCATCCCTCGCGACCCCGAAAGGGATAAGCGGTGGAAAAATGGATGGATGGACAAAATATGCAATCCATCCATCCATCCATCATCTTCCGCTTATCCGAGGTCGGGTCGCGGGGGCAACAGCCTAAGCAGGGAAACCCAGACTTCCCTCTCCCCAGCCACTTCGTCTAGCTCTTCCCGGGGGATCCCGAGGCGTTCCCAGGCCAGCCGGGAGACATAGTCTTCCCAACGTGTCCTGGGTCTTCCCCGTGGCCTCCTACCGGTTGGACGTGCCCTAAACACCTCCCTAGGGAGGCGTTCGGGTGGCATCCTGACCAGATGCCCGAACCACCTCATCTGGCTCCTCTCGATGTGAAGGAGCAGCGGCTTTACTTTGAGTTCCTCCCGGATGGCAGAGCTTCTCACCCTATCTCTAAGGGAGAGCCCCGCCACACGGCGGAGGAAACTCATTTCGGCCGCTTGTACCCGTGATCTTATCCTTTCGGTCATGACCCAAAGCTCATGACCATAGGTGAGGATGGGAACGTAGATCGACCGGTAAATTGAGAGCTTTGCCTTCCGGCTCAGCTCCTTCTTCACCACAACGGATCGGTACAACGTCCGCATTACTGAAGACGCCGCACCGATCCGCCTGTCGATCTCACGATCCACTCTTCCCTCACTCGTGAACAAGACTCCTAGGTACTTGAACTCCTCCACTTGGGGCAGGGTCTCCTCCCCAACCCGGAGATGGCACTCCACCCTTTTCCGGGCGAGAACCATGGACTCGGACTTGGAGGTGCTGATTTTCATTCCGGTCGCTTCACACTCGGCTGCGAACCGATCCAGCGAGAGCTGAAGATCCCGGTCAGATGAAGCCATCAGGACCACATCATCTGCAAAAAGCAGAGACCTAATCCTGCGGTTACCAAACCGGAACCCCTCAACGCCTTGACTGCGCCTAGAAATTCTGTCCATAAAAGTTATGAACAGAATGGGTGACAAAGGACAGCCTTGGCGGAGTCCAACCCTCACTGGAAATGTGTTCGACTTACTGCCGGCAATGCGGACCAAGCTCTGACACTGATCGTACAGGGAACGGACCGCCACAATAAGACAGTCCGATACCCCATACTCTCTGAGCACTCCCCACAGGACTTCCCGAGGGACACGGTCGAATGCCTTCTCCAAGTCCACAAAGCACATGTAGACTGGTTGGGCAAACTCCCATGCACCCTCAAGAACCCTGCCGAGAGTATAGAGCTGGTCCACAGTTCCACGACCAGGACGAAAACCACACTGTTCCTCCTGAATCCGAGGTTCGACTATCCGACGTAGCCTCCTCTCCAGTACACCTGAATAAACCTTACCGGGAAGGCTGAGGAGTGTGATCCCACGATAGTTGGAACACACCCTCCGGTCCCCCTTCTTAAAGAGAGGAACCACCACCCCGGTCTGCCAATCCAGAGGTACCGCCCCCGATGTCCACGCGATGCTGCAAAGTCTTGTCAACCAAGACAGCCCCACAGCATCCAGAGCCTTAAGGAACTCCGGGCGGATCTCGTCCACCCCTGGGGCCTTGCCACCGAGGAGCTTTTTAACTACCTCAGCGACCTCAGCCCCAGAAATAGGAGAGTCCACCACAGATTCCCCAGGCACTGCTTCCTCATAGGAAGACGTGTTGGTGGGATTGAGGAGGTCTTCGAAGAATTCCTTCCACCGATCCACAACATCCGCAGTCGAGGTCAGCAGAACACCATCCGCACCATACACGGTGTTGATAGTGCACTGCTTCCCCTTCCTGAGGCGGCGGACGGTGGTCCAGAATCGCTTCGAAGCCGTCCGGAAGTCGTTTTCCATAGCTTCCCCGAACTCTTCCCATGTCCGAGTTTTTGCCTCCGCGACCGCTGAAGCTGCACACCGCTTGGCCTGTCGGTACCTGTCCACTGCCTCCGGAGTCCTATGAGCCAAAAGGACCCGATAGGACTCCTTCTTCAGCTTGACGGCATCCCTCACCGCTGGTGTCCACCAAGGGGTTTTAGGATTGCCGCCCCGACAGGCACCAACTACCTTGCGGCCACAGCTCCGATCTTCCGCCTCGACAATAGAGGTGCGGAACATGGTCCACTCGGACTCAATGTCCAGCACCTCCCTCGTGACATGTTCAAAGTTCTTCCGGAGGTGGGAATTGAAACTTTGTCTGACAGGAGACTCTGCCAGACGTTCCCAGCAGACCCTCACAATGCGTTTGGGCCTCCCAGGTCTGTCCGGCATGCTCCCCCACCATCGCAGCCAACTCACCACCAGGTGGTGATCGGTAGAAAGCTCCGCCCCTCTCTTCACCCGAGTGTCCATAACATGAGGCCGCAAATCCGATGACACAACTACAAAGTCGATCATGGAACTGCGGCCTAGGGTGTCCTGGTGCCAAGTGCACATATGGACACCCTTATGTTTGAACATGGTGTTTGTTATGGACAAACTGTGACGAGCACAAAAGTCCAATAACAAAACACCACTCGGGTTCAGATCCGGGCGGCCATTCTTCCCAATCACGCCTCTCCAGGTTTCACTGTCGTTGCCAACGTGAGCGTTGAAGTCTCCCAGTAGGACAAGGGAATCACCCGGGGGAGCACTTTCCAGTACTCCCTCGAGCGTTCCCAAAAAGGGTGGGTACTCTGAACTGCTGTTTGGTGCATAAGCACAAACAACAGTCAGGACCCGTCCCCCCACCCGAAGGCGGAGGGAGGCTACCCTTTCGTCCACCGGGTTGAACTCCAACGTACAGGCTTTGAGCCGGGGGGAAACAAGAATTGCCACCCCAGCCCGTCGCCTCTCACTGCCGGCAACGCCAGAGTGGAAGAGGGTCCAATCCCTCTCGAGAGAAGTGATTCCAGAGCCCTTGCTGTGCGTCGAAGTGAGTCCGACTATATCCAGCCGGAATTTCTCGACTTCGCGCACTAGCTCAGGCTCTTTCCCCCCCAGTGACGTGACGTTCCACGTCCCAAGAGCTAGCTTCTGTAGCCGAGGATCGGACCGCCAAGTGCCCTGCCTTCGGCTGTCGCCCAGCTCACAATGCACCCGACCTCTATGGCCCCTGCTATGGGTGGTGAGCCCATTGGAGGGGTGACCCACGTTGCCTCTTCGGGCTGTGCCCGGCCGGGCCCCATGGGAACAGGCCCGGCCACCAGGCGCTCGCCATCGTGCCCCACCTCCGGGCCTGGCTCCAGAGGGGGGCCCCGGTGACCCGCGTCCGGGCGAGGGAAATCTGGGTCCATGATGTTTCTTCTTCATAAAGGTCTTCGAGCTGCTCTTTGTCTGATCCCTCACCTAGAACCTGTTTGCCTTGGGAGACCCTACCAGAGGGCTTTATGCCCCTGGACAACATAGCTCCTAGTATCATTGGGACACGCAAACTCCTCTACCACGATAAGGTTGCAGCTCAGAGAGGAGAAAAAAAATATGCAATATTTTCCTAAAATAAATTTCAAAGTGGAATATCTGATATGAAGTAATTGGAGTCTTAAAGAGGTTAATAATTCATAACAACATTGTTTTTTATTCATTATTATGTGTTGGAGCAGTCCAAAAAAATACATTATAAAATAAATAAAAAATCGTACTTACGGTAAGTTCTTGGGGATCCAAAACTCAAAAAAGATTCTCAATTCAGACTGTGACTCCATCAACATTTTGCCACTGACTCAAAAAATTTCAACACTGACTCATTCTTATCTTGCGCTAGCATTAACATTTTCCCGGTTTTCCCAGAATTTTGGCGGCTTGTGCACATAGGGCTTTCACACCCAATTCCTACTGGAGTTGCAAATTATGTTTCTTATTATCATCATTATTATTATTTGTTTCGTTATTGTTATTATCATTGTTAATATTATTATTATTATCATTATTATTATTAAAATTTCCATTATTATTATTGTTTTTATTATTATTATTGTTAGTATTTGTATTGTCATTATTATTCATATTATCATTATAATCACCAACATTATTATTTATATTATTATTATATTATTATTATTATTATGACAATGTTTACTTTTTGTATTATTATTATTGTTACTTATTTTATTATCATTATTAACATTAACATTATTATTATTATTTTACTGTTATTATTACAGGTGTTATTATAAATATATTATATTATTAATATTATTATTTAAATTAATATTATTATTGTTGTTATTATTATTATTATTATCATTATTTTATAATTATTATTGAAATACTTAATTTCCTTTATCATTATTGTTTTCATTAATGCCATTATTATTATTTTTATCATTATTATTATTATCATCATTATTAATGGCACTAACATTATTATTATTACTATCATTACTATTAAAATAATTATTATTATTATCATAATTATTATTTATACCATCATTATTACTATGATTATAATTGTTGTTGATAGTAACATATCATTATTATTATCATCATCATTATTATTGTTATTATTATTACTATCATTACCAATATTATTATTTATATTGTTATTATATCATCATTATTATCATGACTATTTTTACTATTTGTATTCTTCTTATTTTTATTATTATTGTTATTTATATTATTATTATTATTATTATTAACATTATTAATACTGTATTATCATTTTTATTATTATTTTACTGTCAGTAATTATTACAGGTGTTATTATCAATTTTATATTATTAATATTAGTATTTACATTATTATTTTTGTTATTATTATTATAATTATCATTATTTTATAATTATTATTCAAATAATTAATTTCCTTTATCATTTTTATCATTAATGCCATTATTATTAATTGTATCATTATTATTACTATCATCATTATTAATGTCACTAACATTATTATTATTACTATCATTACTATTATTAACATTATTATCATTATTAACATAATTATTATTTCTATCATCATTATTACTATGATTATAATTATTGTTGTTAGTAACATCATCATTATTATTATTATTATCATCATCATTATTATTATCATCATCATCATCATTATTATTACTATCATTATTGTTATTATCACTATTGTTGTTATTACTATTATTATTATTATTACTATGATTATTTTTTGTAAGTGGCAAAGAGAAAAGTGAAAGAAAGGCATTGGTTGGCCCCCACCTTGTGGATTGTCGGCGCCCGAGGATCTGTGCCGACGTCGACCACGTAGACCCGCGAGGAAATGAGCGAGGGCAGGATGAGGCGGTTGCGTTTCTTGGAGGCGTCGCCGAAGCAGCTGCTGCAGGCGTTCCATCCGCTGTGGTGGAGCTCGTCGTGAAGGTTGGGCATCGGCAGGCGGTGGACCACCTTAACCCGGGAAAAGGTCAGAGGTCCGGTCAGGCCGGGTCACGGGAAAAGAAAAACAGGATGGGGAGGCGTGTCCTCACCTGGCAGTACGACGGAGATTTGGGGTCAACGTCCACCGTGGCCAGGTAGTCGGCTTTGCGGGTTGGCGTGTTGCGGTAGATGCACGGCAGGTACACTATCTCCTCACGGGGACCTTCATACACACACACACACACTTGAACACACTATTGTGCATGTGCGCACACACACACACACACACACTGACTCGCATGCACTCACACATACTGTACAAACTCTTACATGCACACATGTACATGCTCACAAACACACATGCAAACAGACATTTGTTCACTTACACACACACACACACACTTTGACTCGCATGCACTCACACACACACATTTGCATGCACACATGCACATGCTCACAAACACACACATGCAAACAGACATTTGTTCACTTACACACACATACACACACACACACACTTTGACTCGCATGCACTCACACGTACACACTTGCATGCACACATGCACATGCTCACAAACACACACATGCAAACAGACATTTATTCACTTACACACACACACACACACTTTGAATCGCATGCACTCACACATACACACTCTTGCATGCACACCTGCACATGCACACAAACACACATGCTCACAAACACACATCTAAACAGACGTTTCTTCACTTACACTCACACACAAACACACACACACGCACACTTTGACTCGCATGCACTCACACGTACACACTCTTGCATGCACACGTGCACATGCTCACAAACACACACATGCAAACAGACATTTGTTCACTTACACACACACACGCACGCGCGCGCACACACACACACACACACACACTTGAACACGCTATTGTGCATGTGCACACACACACACACTTTGACTCGCATGCACTCACACATACACACTCTTGCATGCACACATGCACTCACAAACACACACATGCAAACAGACATTTGTTCACTTACACACACACACTTTGACTCGCATGTACTCACACATACACACTCTTGCATGCACACCTGCACATGCACACAAACACACACAGGCAAACAGACATTTGTTCACTTACACTCACACACACACACACACACACACACTTTGACTCGCATGTACTCACACATACACACTCCTGCATGCACACCTGCACATGCACACAAACACACATGCTCACAAACACACATCCAAACCGACGTTTGTTCACTTACACTCACACACACACACACACACACACACACACACACACACACACACACACACACACACACACTTTGACTTGCATGCACTCACACATACACACTCTTGCATGCACACATGCACATGCTCACAAACACACATGCAAACAGACAATTGTTCACTTACACACACACATGCGCGTGCACACACACACTTGAACACGCTATAGTGCATGTGCACACACACGCACACTTTGACTCGCATGCGCTCACACATACATACTCTTGCATGCACACATGCACATGCTCACAAACACACACATGCAAACAGACATTTGTTCACTCACACACACACACACACACACACACACACACACACACTTTGACTCGCATGCACTCACACATACACACTCTTGCATGCACACATGCACGTGCTCACAAACACACACATGCAAACAGACAGTTGTTCACTTACACACACACACACACACACACACACACACACACTGACTCGCATGCACTCACACATACTGTACAAACTCTTACATGCACACATGTACATGCTTACAAACACACACATGCAAACAGACATTTGTTCACTTACACACACACACACACACACATTTTGACCCGCATTCACTCACACCTACACACTCTTGCATGCACATGCTCACAAACACACAGAGGCAAACAGACATTTGTTCACTTACACTCACACACTCTCACACACACACTTTGACTCGCATGTACTCACACATACACACTCTTGCATGCACACATGCACATGCTCACAAATACACACACGCACGCACACACACACTATCGTGCACACACACACACACACTCTGACGCGCACGCACACACAAACAGGGGTCTCACCCTTCATGGCGTCCAGCGGGGTGCGGTACCCCGGTCCACATCCTGAACAGCTGGCTGAACACAAAGGGGGTCAAAGGTCACATGAGGACAGGACTGGGCTTGAGGGGTCAAAGGTCATGGACGGAGGCCAAGGTACAACAATTGCATGGGTCGTAGCAGGTCAGACTTATGCAAGACCCCCCATACACACGCACACACACACACACACACACACACACACACACACACACACCTGGAAGCGCGTGTGCGCAGCAAGTGGCGTGAGTGTCATGTGGTGCACGTACGTGATGGCGAGCACTCACCCATGACGACTTCTCCTGGTGGCAGCAGATCCTCCGAAAATGAGCGCCGGCGGCCCCCAAACGGCTGCTCTTATGGTCCCGAGCACACCAATGAGCCGCGAGGGGCTGACCTGGGAGCAGAAAAGAGTGGGCGGGGCTTCCTGTTGGACTCTTGTTTTTTTGCGTCTCAGGCGAGTAACTGACTTGAAGCTCAAAATGTGCCGAGTCATCTGCAGCACTTAAAAAAAACACATTGGAGAACAGGTGAAAAGTGACTGGAGGAACCACATTTTTCAGTTTGTCTTTTCTAACAGGTGAGTTAAAGGGGAACATTATAACTATTTCTGAAGGGTTAAAACCGAAAAAAAATCAGTTCCCGGTGGCTTTTTTTTTTTTTTTTTCTTCAAAGTTTTTCTCAGAATTTTACCCGTCACACAATATCCCGAAAACCGGCTTCAAAGTGCCTGATTTTAACCATCGTTATATCAATCAATCAATGATTACTTATATAGCCCTAAATCACTAGTGTCTCAAAGGGCTGTACAAACCACAACAACATCCTCGGTAGAGCACGCATAAGGGCAAGGAAAAACTCACACTCAGTGGGACGTCGGTGACAATGACTATGAGAAACCTTGGAGAGGACTGCATATGTGGGCTACCCCCCCCTCTAGGGCAACCGAAAGCAATGGATGTCGAGCGGGTCTAACATGATACTGTGAAAGTTTAATCCATAGTGGATCCAACACGACCGTGAGAGTCCAGTCCAAAGTGGATCCAACACAGCAGAGAGAGTCCCGTCCACAGTGGAGCCAGCAGGAAACCACCACAAGCGGAGGCGGATCCACAGTGCAGGGATGTCCCCATAGGCGAGCGGTCCATCCTGGGTCACGACTCAGGACAGCTAGCACGTCATCCATGGCCAGTGGGACAGAGGAGAAAAAGAAAAGAAACGGCAGATCAACTGGTCTAAAAAGGGAGTCTATTTAAAAGGCTAGAGCAGGGGTCACCAACCTTTTTGAAACCAAGACCTACTTCTTGGGTACTGATTAATGAAGGGCTACCAGTTTGATACACACTTGAATAATTTTCCAGAAATAGCCAATTTGCTCAATTTACCTCTAATGAATAAATCTATATGTACTTTATATTAAAAAAAATGGGTATTCCTGTCTGTCATTCAGTCTTACATTTTTTTTTCCTTTTACGGAAGTTTTTTTGTAGAGAATAAATGATGAAAAAACACTTAATTGAACGGTTTAAAAGAGGAGAAATAAGGAAAAAAAGGAAAATTAAAATTTGAAACAGTTTCTCTTCAATTTTGACTCTTTAAAATTCAAAAAGAAGAGGAAAAACTAGCTAATTTGAATCTTTTTGAAACAATTAAAAAAAGAATTTTATGGAACATCATTAGCAGTTTTTGCTGATTAAGATTAATTTTACAATTTTGATGACATGTTTTAAATAGGTTAAAATCCAATCTGCACGTTGTTAGAATATATAACAAATTGGACCAAGCTATATTTCTAACAAAGACATATCATTATTTCTTCTAGATTTTCCAGAACAAAAATTTTAAAAGAAATTCAAAAGACTTTGGAATAAGATTTTAATTTGATTCTAAAGAGTTTCTAGATTTGCCAGAATATTTGTATTTTATGTTAATCATAATAAGTGTGAAGAAATATTTCACAAATATTCTTCGTCAAAAAAACAGAAGCAAAAATGAAGAATTAGATTAAAATGTATTTATTATTCTTTACAATAAAAAAAATAAATATACTTGAACATTGATTTAAATTGTCAGGAAAGAAGAGGAAGGAATTTAAAAAGGTATATGTGTTTAAAAATCCTAAAATAATTTTTAAGGTTGTATTTTTTCTCTAAAATTGTCTTTCTGAAATAAATGAATTGATTTAATCAATTAAATGAATTTATTTAAACGAGTGAAGACCAAGTCTTTAAAACATTTTCTTGGATTTTCAAATTCTATTTGAGTTTTGTCTTTCTTGTAATTAAAAATGTCGAGCAAAGCGAGACCAGCTTGCTAGTATATAAATACAATTAAAAAATAGAGGCAGCTCACTGGTAAGTGCTGCTATTTGAGCTATTTTTAGAACAGGCCAGCGGGCGACTCATCTGGTCCTTACGGGCTACCTGGTGCATGCGGGCACCGCGTTGGTGACCCCTTGGCTAGAGTATACAAATGAGTTTTAAGGTGAGACTTAAATGCTTCTACTGAGGTAGCATCGATCCACCCGTCCATTTTCCTATGACGTCAACCACAAACAAACATGGCGGATAGAACAGAAAGGTATAGCGACATTAGCTCGGATTCAGACTCGGATTTCAGCGGCTTAAGCGATTCAACAGATTACGCATGTATTGAAACGGATGGTTGTAGTACGGAGGCAGGTAGCGAAAACTAAATTGAAGAAGAAACTGAAGCTATTGAGCCATATCACGACAGACAGCGGCAACGAGGACGAATTCGGCGTTCGCCCTCTAACCAACGATTGCATCTTTTGACCACTGGTGCAACTTGAATCCGCCGATTGGTATGTGTTTGTTTGGCAATAAATGTGGATGAGGGAAAGGCTGGATGCAAATATAGCTACAAATGTACATACAGCTAGCCTAAATAGCATGTTAGCATCGATTAGCTTGCAGTCATGCCGTGACTAAATATGTCTGATTAGCACATAAGTCAATAACATCAACAAAACTCACCTTTGTGATTTCGTTGACTTTATTGTTGGAAATGCTTCTGCTTTGAGTGTCGCAGGATATCCACAAGATATTTTCGCTCACAGCTTTTTGGCAGTGTAATTATGATTTAGTATAATTACACAAAAAACACAGAAAGAAAGCCGGCATTAGTCAAATGTTTTAACACAGCAACATCTGTCTTTCTCTTTTTGTTATTTTCTGATAAAATCAATTTTTTTGTCCCACTTATGATGAAAACTAAAAGAAAAATGTTTTTTTTTTCATGAGCTTTGTGTTGAATGTCTGGGTGGGGGTCCTGCTGTAGAAGAATTGTACCCAATTCACAGATCATATACAGTATATAGCAGGGGTCACCAATGCGGTGCCCGCGGGCACCAGGTCGCCCGTAAGGACCAGATGAGTCGCCCACTGGCCTGTTCTAAAAATAGCTCAAAAAGCAGCACTTACCAGTGAGCTGCCTCTATTTTTTTAAATTGTATCTATTTACTAGTAAGCTGGTCTCGCTTTGATTGATATTTTTAATTCTAAGAGAGACAAAACTCAAATGGAATTTGAAAATCCAAGAAAATATTTTAACGACTTGGTCTTCACTTGTTTAAATAAATTATTTTATGTTTTTTCTTTGCTTCTTATAACTTTCAAAAAGACAATTTTAGAGAAAAAATACAACCTTAAAAAGGATTTTAGGATTTTTAAACGCATACCTTTTTACCTTTTAAATAATTTCTTCTTTTTCCTGACAATTTAAATCAATGTTCAAGTATTTTTTATTAATATTGTAAAGAATAATAAATACATTTTAATTTAATTCTTCATTTTAGCTTCCGTTTTTTTTACGAAGAATATTTGTGAAATATTTCTTCAAACTTATAGTGATCAAAATAAATAAAAAAATATTCTGGAAAATCTAGAAAATCTGTAGAATCAAATTTAAATCTTATTTCAAAGTCTTTTGAATTTCTTTTAAAATTTTTGTTCTGGAAAATCTAGAAGAAATAATGATTTGTCTTTGTTAGACATACAGCTTGGTCCAATTTGTTATATATTCTAACAAAATACAGATTGGATTTTAACCTATTTAAAACATGTCATCAAAATTCTAAAATGAATCTTAATCAGGAAAAATGACTAATGATGTTCCATAAATTATTCTTTTAATTTTTTCAAAAAGATTCGAATTAGTTAGTTTTTTTCCTAATTTTTTTCCGTTGAATTTTGAATTTTAAAGAGTCGAAAATGAAGATAAACTATGTTTCAAAATTTAATTTTAATTTTTCTTGTGTTTTCTCCTTTTTTTAAATCGTTCAATTAAGTGGTTTTTTCATCATTTATTCTCGACAAAAAAACCTTCCGTAAAAGGAAAAAAAATGTACGACGGAATAACAGACATTTTTTATATATATATATATATATATTTATACATACATATAGATTTATTTCCATCCATTTCCTACCGCTTATTCCCTTTCGGGGTCGCCTATCTCAGCTACAATCGGGCGGAAGGCAGGGTATACCCTGGACAAGTCGCCACCTCATCGCAGGGCCAACACAGATAGACAGACAACATTCACACTCACATTCACACATTTAGTGTTGCCAATCTACCTATCCACAGGTGCATGTCTTTGGAAGTGGGAGGAAGCCGGAGTACCCGGAGGGAACCCACGCATTCACGGGGAGAACATGCAAACTCCACACAGAAAGATCCGGAGCCTGGATTTGAACCCAGGACTGCAGGAACTTCGTATTGTGAGGCAGACGCACTAACCCTTCTGCCACCGTGAATAGATTTATTTATTAAAGGTAAATTGAGCAAAATTGGCTATTTCTGGCAATTTATTTAAGTGTGTATAAACTGGTAGCCCTTTGCATTAATCAGTACCCAAGAAGTAGCTCTTGGTTTCAAAAAGGTTGGTGACCCCTGGTCACCTTAAAACATTCACATGTTGCACAATGAGATGTAAGCACGGGATACAGTCTGCAACTTTTTGTCTGCAAAATAAATCATTACAGGATTTTTATGAGCATGTTTGTAATCTAGTAACTGTATTTCATGATTAATAACAAGGCCGGTACTAGGCAGGCATAAATGAGGTGGCTTCATGTGCACACGCTGTTCCGTCAGGCTCCGGAACTTTTTTTCTCTGCTAATGCAATGTGTGGAGTCTCACTCAAGCAGCTTAGGCATCTCACAGGGGAGGAGCCATGGTATGGAGGCAGAGTGGAACACAAAAGACAACACCCCGCGTTACGAGGGGCGGAACATACCGCTGTACCTAATCAATCAGCCTGACCTGCCGCCAGCTTTGCAGCTACAAACTTTTCTCAAAGGGGAACATTATCACCGGACCTATGTGAGCGTCAATATATACCAGGGGTCGGGAATCTTTTTGGCTGAGAGAGCCATGAAAGCCAAATATTTCGAAATGTATTTCCATGAGAGCCGTATAATATTTTTTTTAACACTGTATACCGTATTTCCTTGAATTGCCGCCGGGTATATAGTATGCGCTTGCCTAGAATTACTGCCGGGTCAAACTCGTTTCGCAAAATAATTATTTTTACTAGCGCATGTCTAGAATTTCCACCGGGTCCAACTCGTTTTGCCAAATAATTAGCATATGCCTAGAGTTTTCGCCGGGTAAAACTCGTCAAGGCACGAGTGACACTTCACCTGTCATCATTTTCAAAATGGAAGAGGCTGATTTCAATCATTTGAAATCGCATAAAGGGAAGAAGATTAAGAGCTATTCAGTAGGATTTTAGGTCCAAGCTATTGAATATGCTAAAAAGAACAGTAAGCAGCTATGTTTTATTAATATACCGTAGCTGCGTGTGTCAAATAAGAGTTATTAAATGTCTCCCGCCTCACGGTTGAAGAGGGCGCTAGTGATCATTCTTGCGACTACTCGGCTGCAGAAGAAGTGACAACAATTGTCAATTAATTGTTAATTGCTTGCACTTTTAACATGGAGGATTACATATAAAAAATAAAACAGTTTTCTAAACTGGACATTCAATCGAAGCAGCGAGAAAGAGAGACTTTTAAAACTGAAGAAAGATAAGGAAGACTTCTGTAAACGAGTTATCGATGCTTTTGATCAGAAGGAGCTGCGCGTGGACTTAATTTATAAGTAAAGGTAAGACCATAATAACCTTTTTATTTTTTTTTAAATGTGCTTTTCATGATGGTATCCTTACATCACACTCAAATTTATAAGCGCAGGCCTAAATTTACCGCATGCCTTTGGTAAACACCGGAGTGAGAAGAGGTTTTAAATTAATTAGCGCCCCGACGGCAATTCAAAGAAATACGGTACAACTAAAAGCGTGCATTTTTAAGTAAGAAAAACATTTTTAGAGTACAATAAGTCTCTTATTCTTTTTAATAACACTGTTATTCTAAAGTTAACCAATAAGAAATATAATACTTCTTACCATTAATGCGACATCTTGGACAAGTGCGATAGAAAACGGATGGTTGGATTAAAATGCATAAGAATGTTTTAAAATTTGATCTTTATTTTTAACACTGTGATTACCAGCGGAATTATTTATTACTTATCGTGTTAAGCAATGTCAGCTAAGATTTATCTGAGAGCCAGATGCAGTCATCAAAAAAAAACACATCTGGCTCTAGAGCCATAGGTTCCCTACCCCTGATATATACCTTGATGTTGCAGAAAAAAAGACCATATATTTTTTCAACCGATTTCCGAACTCTAAATGGGTGATTTTTGGCGAATTAAACGCCTTTCTGTTTATCGCTCTCGGAGCGATGACGTCAGAGCGTGACGTCACCCAGGTAAAAAAGCCAAAATTTTCATTTTCTCAAACACATTACAAACACCGGGTCTCAGCTCTGTTATTTTCCTTTTTTTCGACTATTTTCTGGAACCTTGGAGACATCATACCTCGTGGGTGTGTTGTCGGAGGGTGTAACAACACTAACAGGGAGGGATTCAAGTTGCACCACTGGCCCGAAGATGCGAAAGTGGCAAGAAATTTGCTGCCAGACCCCTATTGAATGTGCCGGAGTGTCTGCACATTTTACCGGCAATGCTAAGGCGGACATGGCACAGAGATGTATGGATAACCTGCAGATGCATTTGCAAGGATAAAGTCAACGAAATCACAAAGGTGAGTTTTGTTGATGGTGTTGACTTATGTGCTAATCAGACATATTTGGTCGCGTCGTGACTGCCAGCTAATCGATGCTAACATGCTATTTAGGCTAGCTGTATGTACATTTGAAACTATATTTACATCCAGCGTTTCCCTCCCCCCACATTTAATGCCAAACAAACACTTACCAATCGACGGATTTAAGTTGATCCAGTGTCACCAGATGCGAAACTTCCGATGGTTGGTCTGCACATTTTACCGGCGATGCTAAGGCAAAGATGGCCGAATAGCGTCGATAGCCATTCGCTCAATAGCTTCAGTTTCTTCCTATATTTCGTTTTCGCTATCTGCCTCCATACTCCAACCATCCGTTTCAATGCATGCGTAATCTGTTGAATCGCATAAAGGGGAACATTATCACAATTTCTAAAGGGTTAACAACAATAAAAATCAGTTCCCAGCGGCTTGTTTTATTTTTCGAAGTTTTTTTCTAAATTTTACACCTCCCGGAATATCCCTAAAAAAAGCTTTAAAGTTCTTGATTTTCGCTATTTGCGATGCAACTGTCCATTTCCCTGTAACGTCATACAGTGCTGCCATTACAAACAACATGGCGGTTACCACAGCAAGATATAGCGACATTAGCTCGGATTTAGACTCTGATTTCAGCGGCTTAAGCGATTCAACAGATTACGCATGTATTGAAACAGATGGTTGGAGTATGGAGGCAGATAGCGAAAACAAAATTGAAGAAGAAACTGAAGCTATTGAGCGAATAGCTATTGACGCTATTCGGCCATAGCATGGGTGTACCTAATGAAGTGGCCCATAGCATGGCGTCCTTATTAGCATCGCCGGTAAAATGTGCGGACCAAACGATCAGGACTTTGGCATCTTGTGACACTGGAGCAACTTAAATCCGTCGATTGGTAAGTGTTTGTTTTGCATTAAATGTGGGTATCTAGTTTCAAATACATACAGCTAGCGTAAATAGCATGTTAGCATCGATTAGCGTAGCAAGTTAGCATCGATTAGCTGGCAGTCATGCCGCGACTAAATATGTCTGATTAGCACATAAGTCAACAACATCAACAAAACTCACCTTTGTGATTTAGTTGACTTAATCGTTGCAAATGCATCTGCAGGTTATCCGTACATCTCTGTGCCATGTCTGTCTTAGCATCGCCGGCAGACACTTTGGTACATTCAATGGGGGTCTGGCGGCAGATTTCTTGCCAGTGGTGCAACTTGAATCCCTCCCTGTTAGTGTTGTTACACCCTCCGACAACACACCGACGAGGCATGATGTCTCCATGGTTCCAAAAAATAGTCGAAAAAACGGAAAATAACAGAGCTGAGACCCGGTGTTTGTAATGTGAAAATAAATATGGCGGATGTGTTACCTCGGTGACGTCACGTTCTGACGTCATCGCGAAAAGACCGATAAACAGAAAGGCGTTTAATTTGACAAAATTCACCCATTTAGAGTTCGGAAATCGGTTCAAAAATACATGGTCTTTTGTCTACAACATCAAGGTATATATTGACGCTTGCATAGGTTTGGTGATAATGTTCCCCTTTAAGGAAGTGTGAATTGGAAAGGACTGAGAACCCCGGGTGGGAGAGATTTATGTTTGTTAATTGAGACTTTAAAGGCCTACTGAAACCCACTACTACCGACCACGCAGTCTGATAGTTTATAGATCAATGATGAAATATTAACATTGCAACACATGCCAATACCGTTTAGTTTACTAAATTACAATTTTAAATTTCCCGCGGAGTTTCCTGTTGAAAACGTCGCGGAATGATGACGCGTGTTTGTGACGTCTCGGGTTGTAGCGGACATTATTTTCCAGCCCGATCCCCGCTAAAAGTCGTCTGCTTTAATCGCATAATTACACAGTATTCTGGACATCTGTGTCCCTGAATCTTTTGCAATTTGTTCAATTAATAATGGAGAAATCAAAGTACAAAGATGGAGGTGGGAAGCTTTAGCCTTTAGCCACACAAACACATGGTCTTTCCTTGTTTAAAATTCCTGGAGGTGAAGCTTTACTATGGATCAGAGCGGTCAAGCGAACATGGATCCCGACTACATGTCAACCATTTTTCGGTGAGAAAATTGTGGTAATAAGTCGCGCCTCTTACCTGAGACATCAGCGGAGCTTCCGTCCTGCTGCAGCTGCTGTGACTTCCTTCAGAGACTCTGGCGTCAACACACCCGTAGCCACACCCTTGCGACTTTCAGGTACTATTTAATCTCACTAAAACACAAGCAATACTATAGGAAGATAAGGGATTTTTCAGAATTATCCTAGTAAATGTGTCTAGTAACATCTGAATCGCTCCCACAATCGCCTTTTTTTTTCTAGTCCTTCACTCTAAATTTCCTCATCCACAAATCTTTCATCCTCGCTCAAATTAATGGGGAAATTGTCGCTTTCTCGGCCCGAGTCGCTCTCGCTGCTGGTGTCCATGATTATAAACAATGTGAGGATGTGAGGAGCCCTACAACCCGTGACATCACGCGCACATCGTCTGCTACTTCCGGTAAAGGCAAGGCTTTTTTATTAGCGACCAAAAGTTACAAACTTTATCATCCATGGAAGCAGCAATATACAATTATTGCCAGGCTTCGCTCCCGTGTAAGGGGGGGAGCACAACAAGCATGTTGAAACAAGTGCAGGCCGCGCATAACCTGAAAGTTTGAGAACCGTGGAGAAGCAGCGGGAGAGACGACGAAGAACGCCCCTCTTCTGCCAGCTGCCCGAGTCCCAGCTACAGTGGCGGTGACGCCGGTGAGTAACTAACGTTAACTGTTGAAGGTTAATTTGCATATCTGCTCACTTGTAGTCACGTTACCTCTTATGTCAACCAGGACAGCGGGGCGGTTTAGCTCGGTTGGTAGAGCGGCCGTGCCAGCAACTTGAGGGTTGCAGGTTCAATTCCCGCTTCTGCCAACCTAGTCACTGCCGTTGTGTCTTTGGGCAAGACACTTTACCCGCCTGCTTCCAGTGCCACCCACACTGGTTTGAATGTAACTTAGATATTGGGTTTCACTACGTGAAGTGAAGTGAAGTGAATTATATTTATATAGCGCTTTTCTCTAGTGACTCAAAGCGCTTTACATAGTGAAACCCAATATCTAAGTTACATTTAAACCAGTGTGGGTGGCACTGGGAGCAGGTGGGTAAAGTGTCTTGCCCAATGACACAACGGCATTGACTAGGATGGCGGAAGCGGGAATCGAACCTGCAACCCTCAAGTTGCTGGCACGGCCGCTCTACCAACCGAGCTAAACGTAAAGCGCTTTGAGTCACCAGAGAAAAAGCGCTATATATATATAATTCACTTCACTTCACTCTCGTCCAAATGCAAAACCCAGTAACTAAATTTTGGTCAGAACTGAGCTGATAATAATTTTGGAGTTCCTAGGTGATATGCTTTACATTAGTGTATGCGATATTGTCATTTGTTCCGTAAGTAAGCTGTTACGCGCATGGCAGGACCTAGCAACTGCCACATAACCGCATAGATACAACAGAAAAACCTAGTATCTCAAGGGACCAATCGGAGCTTCTTTGTCAGTCGCCTTATTGTCTTTAATGAGACATTTGCACGAATGGGGGCCGACGGTCAACCTGATTCTGTGATATTATGGCACGAGGGGATATTTGGAAGATTGGCCCAGGACGTTGCAAGCACCTTCATTAAATGTATTGTTCTTGATTCTTCCCCTTGCATACTCTTTTGGGCAGATAACTGTGGAGGTCAAAATAAAAACTGGACGCTGTACACGGCTCTTGCCCAATGTGCAAACGCAGAATGGGGCCCACCTGAGATTGTGATAAAATATCTGGAGAAAGGGCGCACGTTCAGGAGAGCAGATTTAATCCATGGCTCAATCGGCAAGAAAATGAAATCTCAAGAAAACATCTATACGTTTCATGACTTTGTAGATCTTTGTAAGACAGCATCAAGATGGATTGGTTTTCCTTCGTTTTCGCAAAATCAGCTAGAAGTGAGTTACTAGGTTTTGCCTTTGGACGGCAGAGCAGTAATGTTAGCAAGACCAACATTACTGGCTAACGATAACGTTAACGTGAGCCTTTTTGTATGTGTCTGATAACGTTAACGTTTCTTGTAATCTAAACCACGACAGATAATAAAAGTGAGCTTTTGTTCAACCAAATATTGTGTTTTTTTTCCATATACAATCAATCAATCAATCAATCAATCGTTTATTTATATAGCCCTAAATCACAAATGTCTCAAAGGACTGCACAAACCATTACGACTACGACATCCTCGGAAGAACCCACAAAAGGGCAAGGAAAACTCACATCCAGTGGGACGCCAGTGACGATGCTGACTATGAGAAACCTTGGAGAGGACCTCAGAAGTGGGCAACCCCGCCCCTCTAGGGGACCGAAAGCAATGGATGTGGAGCGGGTCTTACATGATACTGTGAAAGTTCAATCCATAGTGGCTCCAACACAGCCGCGAGAGTTCAGTTCAAAGCGGATCCAAGACAGCAGCGAGAGTCCCGTCCACAGGAAACCATCCCAAGCGGAGGCGGATCAGCAGCGTAGAGATGTCCCCAACCGATACACAGGCGAGCGGTCGATCCTCAACAACTTATCTGGACTCGATAAGAGAATCGATAAGGAATGGGTTCGATAAGAGGATTCGATAATAGGCTCGAACTCGATAATTCCTTATCAAACATCATCCCTACTCACAAGAAAGCCGTTCAACTGTGGAGGAGTTGGCGGCCTTATTAGAGAACCACCAAGTGAGTGTAGAGATGCTGAGAGCCACCCGTATGGAAACGGCCAGAGCAACCGGGGAAGAGAGGCTAGGCCGCGACCGCCGGAGAGCGCCATCGCCGCGAATGTGTTACGTATGTGGACATCTGGACCCCATGTCTTGGGTGCGCCCGGAACGTGACCGTGATGTGTCCGTGGCCCCAGCCCCCAGCTCAGATGCGGTCAAACAATGCCTCCACACGGGGAGTGGACGACAAAAGCATGCCAGCCTTCCAGTAAAGATCAGGGGGCCGATGCAAATGCATTGCTTGACATTAGTAGCGCTCTGACCCTGGTGCACACAGACCTGGCCGGACCCCACAGCGAGGAGACCATCCCAGTGACGTGTGTACATGGAGATGTCCGCCAGTATCCGGTGAGCCATATACGCATTCAGACACCTCGAGGTGCTGCACTGGTATCAGCTGGAGTGGTACAAAACCTGCCAGTTCCACAACTCATCGGGTCCGACTGGGTACTCTTTGGCCGTTACTGGACCCCAGGCTAATTACTAGGTGTCGTTTCACGGCACCGTCAAGGCCGCAACCTTGGATTCAAACTTACAAGGCCGCTTGCCGCTTGCCCCGCGTTTAGGCCCTCGGAGAAAGTCCCGCTAAGTGACAGCTAGGTGAGCCCTAACACATTAGATGAGCTAGTAGCCCTGCTTGAAAATGACCAAGTGCAAAAATGTTGAAGACACCTAAGTGTGAACCAGCCTGCCACCCGGTGGGGGAAGAGCGTAATGGCAAAGAGAGGAGAAGAGTGGCTTGCACCAGTAGATTAGATTCGATTAGATAGTACTTTATTTATTCCGTCAGGAGAGTTCCTTCAGGAAAATTAAAATTTTCAGCACAATCCCATTCAAGTTTAGACAAACATTACAGGGAGACAGAACAGGATCGCTGACGGGTCTGTCAGCTTCCAGCGCCCCTTACAAAAAAGATGAGATACAGGTAAACAAGGAGGGGGAATAGAAGATTTAAACAAAATAAAAATAAAAAACGGTCTTAGCCTGGGCCCTGGAGAGGAGGTGCAGACTGAGGCCAAGGGAAAAAACAACAACTCATAGCCATGGTACACATCCCTCTTCCATGTGTGTAAGAGGGAAACATCAAACATCAAAGAACACAGAGGACATTAAAGACATTAAAGCAGCAGATACAACCAGACACTTCTACATACAGCTATGAATAAAAAGTAAAATAAACATATCCACTGTGGTGGCCTCTGTGGTGTTCCACGCCATCGTCCGCTGGGGTGGAGGGAGCATGGCCAGAGGCAGGAGCAGACCCAACAAAGCAACCAAGACAGCCGACTCCACTCTCGGCCAGTGTCCAGTCCGCATGAATGAGCGAGGATACGTCCAAGGTGACTGAGGTGTCCGACACCTGCTCACCCAGCCAAGACACCGCGAAGCCTCTCCGTCCCAGCGCTCAGTGCTAGCTCCGCAGCCCTGTCCCCTCATCCGCATCTCCTCCAGTCCCTCCAAAGCGACTCCAGTGTGGCAGACACCCAGCTGCTGGTCTCCATGGCCAAAAGGCTCCCGGGAGGCAGATCCAGAAGTCCACAAAAAAAAAAAAAAAAGCACCACAGAGGTCACGAAAGTGACACCCCTTGTCACACAGTCCCAAAGGGTCCCGGACCAAAAGGCAAAAAAATATAATAAGACATGAAAACAGGAGGGAAACACAAAAGGATGACACAAGAGCACAGAGCTCCTGCCTACAGCAGCCACTACAGCAGCGCCATCTTGGAAAAAAAAAGTAGCCCAGAGATTGCCTCCATCATTTAGTTACGAGAATAGCGTCTTTGATGTGTGGCTGCAGGCGAGTGACGTCAAAGAGGAGAGGGAGCGGTCGCCGAGGGCGAGGAGTGGCTAGTGTGTTGTGTGGGATTTGACTGTGTGCAAGACGTAAATAAAGAGCCATGATTTGCCACTAATAGCTGGACTGGTCGTTTTGCCCTGGAGTCCGGAATTGTGAAGACCCACTGAAGGGTGTTGCCCCGAGAATCCATCGGCCCTGGAGAAGTGTCTCCCCTGCGCTCCTTGACTGCGGTCTAGGCGCCGGAAGCAGGAAAGGTGCAACAATATGTAAAAGCACAGGTGCCACGGACCTGAATCCCACCCCGCCAAAAGGTGCTATGTGTGTGGCAAAACCACCTGTATTGGGACTTTCTAGAGGTCGGGACGTCAGTATGGAAGCTGCATCGGAAACCCCTCGCCAGAGCCTGTACGTCACATCCTGCTGGGCCCACGAACAAACAAGACGAGCCATCCTGCCGGTGAGAGTGGGAGGGTTAGGTACGACGGATCCATCACACTGGTGCGGGCGGATCTGGCGACCACCGTCGAGAGAGAGAGATGGTTGAGACGTCCAGCAGGACCCAACCACCTCCTTACATCTGCAGACACCGAGAGGTGAGACCACAGTCCTGGCTGGTGTGATCCAGAACCTCCCTGTTCCACTGGGAATTGGAACCGATCGCGCCCTATTTGAACAGGACTGGGCAGTAAAAGTCAGCAAGAGGAGGCCATTGTGGAGGGCAACTCCCAGTCAATCCAGCCTTTAGGAGTAGTGGAACTTCCGGTGAGGATGAGAGGGAAGTCATGAGAGAACCGGAGGCCCGGACCAGCCAGAAGAGTGAAGTATTCTCAGAATTTCCCCAGCTGGACATGGCTAGCACACACCCTGGATACCACCTGTTCCACCTGCTACCATGGGGCAGGCGCTACAGATGCATCAGAGCCAGAACAAACAGGCTCAGAGACAGCTTTTTTCCCCCAGAAAGGTGGCAATAAATACTGATAAAGTTGAGGAATGCTCATCAAACACTTATATGGAACATCCCACAGGTGTGCAGGCTAATTGGGGACACGTGGGTGCCATGATTGGGTATAAAAGCAGCTTCCATGAAATGCTAAGTAATTTACAAACAAGGATGGGGCGAGGGTCACCAATTTGTAAGCAAATTGTCGAACAGTTTTAGAACAACATTTCTCAACGAGCTATTGCGATGAATTTGGGGATTTTACCATCTGCGGTCGGTAAAATCATCAAAAAGTTCAGAGAATCTGGAGAAACCACTGCACGTAAGCGACGATATTGCGGACTTTTGATCCCTCAGACGGTACTGCATCAAAAACCGACATCAGTGCGTAAAGGATATCACCACATGGGCTCAGGAACATTTCATAAAACCATTGTCAGTAACTACGTTTGTTAGCTACATCTGGAAGTGCAAGTTAAAACTCTGCTATGCAAAGCCAAACCCATTTATCAACAATATCCTGAAACGCCGCCGGCTTCTCTGGGCCCGAGCTCACCTAAGATGGACTGATGCAAAGTGGAAAGGTGTTCTGTGGTCTGACGAGTCCACATTTCAAATTATATTTGGAAACAGAGGACGTGGTGTCCTCCAGAACAAAGAGGAAAATAACCATTCGGATTGTTATAGGCGCAAAGTTGAACAGCCAGAATCTGTGATGGTATGGGGGTGTATTAGTGGGTAACTTACACATCTGTGAAGGCACCATTAATGCTGAAAGGTCCATACAGGTTTTGGAGCAACATATGTTGTCATCCAAGCAACGTTATCATTGACGCCCCTGCTTATTTCGGCAACACAAGTGATACAACAGCGTGGCTTTGTAAAAAAAAAAAAGAGTGGGTACTTTCCTGGCCCGCCTGCAGTCCAGACCTGTCTCCCATGGAAAATGTGTGGCGCATTATGAAACGTTAAATACGACAGCGGAGACCCCGGACTGTTGAACGACTGAAGCTCTACGTAAAACAAGAATGGGAAAGAATTCCACTTTCAAAGCTTCAACAATTAGTTTCCTCAGTTCCCAAATGTTTATTTAGTGTTGGTGAAAGAAAATGTGATGTAACACAGTGGTGAACATGCCCTTTCCCAACTACTTTGGCACATGTTGCAGCCATGAAATTCTAAGTTAATTATTATTTGCAAAAAAAAAATAAAGTTTATGAGTTTGAACATCAAATATGTTGTCTTTGTAGTGCATTCAATTGAATATGGCTTGAAAAGGATTTGCAAATCATTGTATTCTGTTTATATTTACATCTAACACAATTTCCCAACTCATATGGAAACGAGGTTTGTAATAGATGCTTTGTCTGTTGCCAGGCAACCAGTGCTGGACAATGCTGATGTGATGAAATGCAGGATGAAAAGTACCCCGACTAGGAGAACGATCTAAGTTGAGTACAATTACTGGAAAATAAAGTGTGCATATACCCCCCCCCCCCCCCCCCCCCCCCACCTTTGTTAAATAAACCCATTTTCTGGAGAACTGATGCCTTTTCAGCGTCTTGGTGTTGGGCAGCTTCCACAGTATATACACTATATTGCCAAAAGTATTTGTCCACCCGTCCAAATGATCAGAATCCGGTGTCTTAATGACTTGGCCCGGCCACAGGTGTATAAAATCAAGCACTTAAGCATGGAGACTGTTTCTACAAACATTTGTGAAAGAATTGGCCACGTGGAACTGTCAGAGGATGCCACCTGTGCAACAAATCCAGTCGTGAAATGTCCTTGCTCCTAAATATTCCAAAGTCAACTGTCGGCTTTATTATAAGAAAATGAAAAATTTTGGGAACAACAGCAACTCAGCCACAAAGTGGTAGGCCACGTAAACTGACAGAGAGGGATCAGCGGATGCTGAAGCGCATAGTGCAAAGAGGTCGCCGAATTTCTGCAGTCAGCTCCTCCAGACCATTAAACTTCATGTGACCTTGCAATTAGCCCACGTACAGTATGCAGAGAGCTTCATGGAATGGGTTTCCATGGCCGAGCAACTGCATCTAAGCCAAAAAAAATCACCAACTCCAATGCAAAACGTGGGATGCAGTGGTGTAAAGCACGTCGCCACTGGACTCGAGAGCAGTGGAGACGCGCTTCTCTGGAGTGATGAATCACACTTTTCCATCTGGCAATCTGATGGACGAGTCTGGTTTTGGAGCTTGCCAGGAAAACGGTAGATATCGGACGGCATTGTGCTGAGTGTGAAATTTTGTGGAGGAGAAATTATGGTGTGGGATTGTTTTTCAGAAGCTGGGCTCGGCCCATTAGTCCCAGTGAAAGGAACTTGGAATGCCACTCAACAATGGCACATTTGCGGATTCTAATTACTGGTTTGCAAAAAATATTTTTAACCCAATTAAGTGAAATTACTTAATCTCCCACGACACGCCTGACTGTATCTCACGGCACAGTGGTTGAAAAACACAACGATAAGTAATGAATAATTCCGCTGGTAATCACAGTGCTAAAAATAACGTTCAAAATATAAAACATTCTCAGGCATTTTAATCCATCCGACTGTTTTCTACCGCATCTGTTCAAGAAGTCGCATTAATGGGAAGAACTATTTTACTCATTATTGGTTAGCTTCAGAATAACAACGTTATTAAAAAGAAGAAGATACTTATTATATTCTTAAAATGTTAGTCTTACTTAAAAATGCACACATTTAGTTGTATTCAGTGTTGAAAAATATTATATGTCTCTCACGGAAATACATTTTATAATATTTGGCTTTCATGGCTCTCTCAGCCAAAAAGGTTCCCGACCCCTGCTCTAGACCAGGGGTCACCAACACGGTGCCCGCGGGCACCAGGTAGCCCGTAAGGACCAGATGAGTCGCCCGCTGGCCTGAATAGCTCAAATAGCAGCACTTACCAGTGAGCTGCCTCTATTTTTTAAAATTGTATTTATTTACTAGCAAGCTGGTCTCGCTTTGCTCAACATTTTTAATTCTAAGAGAGACAAAACTCAGAATTTGAAAATCCAAGAAAATGTTTTAAAGACTTGGTCTTCACTTGTTTAAATACATTTTTTTTTTTTTTTTTACTTTGCTTCTTATAACTTTTAGAAAGACAATTTTAGAGAAAAAATGCATCCTTAAAAAAGATTTTTTAAACACATATACCTTTTTACCTTTGAAATTCCTTCCTCTTCTTTCCTGACAATTTAACTCAATGTTAAAGTATTTTTTTATTGTAAAGAATAATAAATAATTTTTTATTTATTCTTTATTTTAGCTTCTGTTTTTTTTGATGAAGAATATTTGTGAAATATTTCTTCAAACTTATTATGATTAAAATTCCAAAAAAAAAAAAGGAAAATCTGTAGAATCAAATTTAAATCTTATTTCAAAGTCTTTTGAATTTCTTTTAAAATTTTTGTTCTGGAAAATCTACAAAAAATAATGATTTGTCTTTGTTAGAAATATAGCTTGGTCCAATTTGTTATATATTCTAACAAGGTGCAGATTGGATTTTAACCTATTCAAAAAATTTCATCAAAATTCTACAGTTAATCTTAATCAGGAAAAAATACTAATGATATGCCATAAATTATTTTTTTATTTTTTCAAAAAGATTCGAATTAGCTAGTTTTTCTCTTCATTTTTTTCGGTTGAATTTTCAATTTTAAAGAGTCAAAATTGAAGGTAAACTATGTTTCAAAATTTAATTTTCATTTTTTTCCCCTGTTTTCTCCTCTTTTAAACCGTTCAATTAAGTGTTTTTTTCATCATTTATTCTCTACAAAAAACCTTTCGTAAAAGGAAAAAAAATGTACGACGGAATGACAGACAGAAATACCCATTTTCTAAATACAAAGTATATATAGATTTATTCATTAAAGGTAAATTGAGCAAATTGGCTATTTCTGTCAATTTATTTAAGTGTGTATCAAACTGGTAGCCCTTCGCATTAATCAGTACCCAAGAAGTAGCTTTCGGTTTCTAAAAGGTTGGTGACCCCTGGATTAAAGCATGCATGGCAATCACAATTTAATCCTATTTAACAGTAATAATGTCATGAAAAACAAGTGTAACTTACCCCTAAAAGTGGAAGTTTGGCATAATGACGACTGGCGAGTGCAATATTGTCAACTTCTCATCCCATCTTTACCTTGATGATGCTTCATTCATTCAGCAGGTGTCATAATGAACGAGACAGCGATTCATTTTCCCTCAGCGACCGATGGGGGTGAATGTGGCGCACTGCTTGAGAAATCAGCGAGAGAGGATGAAAGAAGAAGAAGAAGAGGGGGGCTTTGCAGCGACCAATCAAATGAGCTCTAAGGAGTGCTGGGCGTGGTTATGCCTCGGTAAGCAAACCCCGCCCACACGGCTAGGTGCCTCCTCGGAGCCGCTCTGAAGTGCTTTACCGTAATAACCCGCATATCGCGCAAAAGTGCCGATTTCAACCATTAAAATACTTTCTATAGTTCAAGACTTACGGTAATTTCAAAACAGCACTGTACATTCAAATGGCGGCTACAAATTAGATGTTAAAGCCTTAAATTATGTACTTTCTCAAATTAAAACAAAAAATGATTTGAGCACCAATACATCACACGACTTTTATATTTACATTATTCCGTATGACTGCAGTATTAGTCATTTGCTTTTGAGGTCAGAACTCAGGGATGTTTGCATGTGACAGTAAAAGTGGGCGGGGCAGCGGTCATGTGCCAGCATGACAACTTATGTTTGTAAACACAACATGTTTTAATATTACTATACCTGGGATAGTGACTCCAAATTTAGAGTATTTGTATGGAGGTTCATTTGTGTTTTTATTACTAAAGATTTTTGGGGGGACACTGAATTTATGTAACTAAATTATTTTCAAGTTTTATTCTTCACAATAAAACTACTAATACCTCTACCATAACTGCTGTAACTTATTGTCTTGTAATTACTGTACATCATAGCTATTTACATTTTTGTATTTCTGATATTTAGTAGGGGTGTGGGGAAAAAATCGATTCGAATACGTTGTGCAATTCAGAATCGATTTTTTTTTTTAATCAATTCAACAAACCATTACACAGCAACACCAAAACAATGCAATCCAATTCCAAAACCAAACCTGACCCAGCAACACTCAGAACTGCAATAAACAGAGCAATTGAGAGGAGACACAAACACGACACAGAACAAATCAAAAGTAGGGAAACCAAAATGAATATTATCAACAACAGTATCAATATTAGTTATAATTTCAGCATAGCAGTGATTAAAAATCCTTCATTGACATTATCATTAGACATTTATAAAATAAAAATAAAAAAGAATAGTGTCACAGTGGCTTACACTTGCATCGCATCTCATAAGCTTGACAACACACTGTCTCCAATGTTTCAACAAAGATAAAATAAGTGATATTTTTGGTTCGTTTTATAGTTAAAACAAATTTACATTATTTCAATTGGTTGATAAAACATTGTGGGAGGAAGCCGGAGTACCCGGAGGGAACCCACGCATTCACGGGGAGAACATGCAAACTCCACACAGAAAGATCCCGAGCCTGGATTTGAACCCAGGACTGCAAGACCTTCGTATTGTGAGGCAGACGCACTAACCTGTCCAGGGTGTACCCCGCCTTCCGCCCGATTGTAGCTGAGATAGGCGCCAGCGACCCCGAACGGGAATAAGCGGCAGAAAATGGATGGATGGATGGATAAAACATTGTCCTTTACAATTATAAAAGCTTTTTTTTTTTAATCGACTACTCTGCTAGCATGTGAGCAGACTGGGGTAGATCCTGCTGAAACCCTATGTATTGAATGAATATGAAATCGTTTTGAATCCAAAAGATATCGTTTTTGAATCGAGAATCGCGTTGAATTAAAAAAAAAAATCGATATATTATCGAATCGTGACCCCAAGAATCGATATTGAATCGAATCGTGGGACACCCAAAGATTCGCAATCCCAGTCTTTAGTGTATTAGATTCTGCAACTAGTGTTTGGATCCCACTGTATGCAATATCTGAAGAGCATGGAAAAAAGCATTTCACTGTGGTGTACTCTGCATGTGACGAATAAAACTTGAACCTTGAAATATTTTGCATTTAAATTTTGAGAACTGATTGTTTTGAATTTAAAATTATGTTGACAATTTCACTGAATACAAGTGTGTTTGAAAAGTCAGTTTATCAAAACAGAGCTTTTTGATATTTAGTGTGTAAAAACTCAGTGTAAACAAATCTGTGTATGAAACAAATCAATGTATAAAAATTCAGTGCAAGAAATTTGGGCGCAGAACAAAAGTCTGTGCATAAAAATTCAGTGCAGAAAATAGCAGTTCAGAAAAATTCAGTGTGAATCAATCGGCGCAGAAAATTTCAGGACAAAAAGATTCACAGTAAATAAATTCAGCTCAGAAAAATTCAATAAGTAAAATTCAGAGTAAAAAAATTCAGTGCGGAAAAATAATGTGTAAAATTCAGGGCAAAAAAATGGGCGCAGAAAATCTCCGTGTAAAAAAATTCAGTGCAGAAAATTGCGAATCAGAAAAAATTCTTTGCAAATAAATTGGCACGGAAGAATTCAGTGTATAAAAATTCAGAACAAAAAAGTTTGAAGCAGAAAAATTCAGTTTAGAAAATTCAGAGTAAAACAATTCAACGTATAAAATTCTGAGGAAAAATTCAGAAAAATTCAGCGCAGAAACATTTGGTGTAAAATTCAGTGCAAAAAAATTTAGCTCAGAAAAATTCAGAGTAAACAAATTCAATGCAAAAAATCAGCATAAAGAAAATTGCCGCACAAGAATTCAGTGTAAAAAAAGTTTGTGGCACAAAAATCCTGTGTACTGACTGAAGCAATCGATCCTGTTTCAGAATCAAGGTTCAAGGTTCATTCTTCACATGCAGAGTACAATAAGTTAAAGGCCTACTGAAATGAAATTTTCTTATTTAAACAGGGATAGCAGGTTGTATTCTATGTGTCATACTTGATAATTTCGCGATATTGCCATATTTTTGCTGAAAGGATTTAGTAGAGAACATTGACGATAAAGTTCGCAACTTTTGGTCGCTAATAAAAAAGCCTTGCCTTTACCGGAAGTAGCAGACGATGTGCACGTGACGTCACTGGTGTGAGGGGTCCACACATTGTTTATAATCATAGCCTCCAGCAACAAGAGCTATTTGGACCGAGAAAGCGACAATTTCCCCATTAATTTGAGCGAGGATGAAAGATTCGTGGATGAGGAAAGTTAGAGTGAGCCACTAAAAAAAATTTAAAAATTAAAAGAAAAAGCGACGGCTCTGGGCGGCGGCAGTTGTACAGATGTAATTAGACACATTTACGAGGATAATTCTGGAAAATCCCTTATCTGCTTATTGTATTAATAGTATTTTAGTGAGATTAGATGAGTAAAGTCATACTTGAAAGTCGGATGGCTGCGGTGAACGCCAGTGTCTCAGAGAGAAGCCAATGGAGGAGCCAAGATCACAGATGCCTTTTTGACAGCCACAGGAGGAGGTCCCATAATCCACTGAAGTCTCCGGTAAGAGCCGACAATTTTCCCATCCAAAAACTTGCTGGTTGACGTAGAGAAACATGTTCGCTTGACCGCTCTGTGTTAAAGCTTCACAACAAAAACAAAGAAACACCGGCTGTGTCTCGGTGCTAAAGGCAGCTGCAATACACCGCTTTCCACCAACAGCATTCTACTTTGACTTCTACATTATTAATTGAACAAATTGCAAAAGATTCAGCAACACAGATGTCCAAATTACTGTGTGATTATGCGATGAAAAGAGACAACTTTTAGCCGTAAGTGGTGCTGAGCTAATACGTCCCCTCCAACCAATAACGTCACAAACACGCGTCATCATACGAGTCATCATTCTGCGACGTTTTCAACAAGAAACTTCGCGGAAAATTTAAAATTGTAATTTAGTAAACTAAACCGGCTGTATTGGAATGTGTTGCAGTGTTAATATTTCATCATTGATAGTCTTGCGGTTTGAAGCAACTAATATTTCTGCACTGATAAGGGTTTTTTTTTTTCACACAAAATTTTTTCAAACATTTTAGCAAACTGACTTTTTAAACAAACACACACATTTCATGAAATTGTAGAACAAAATCAGTTGCACAAACTCAGCATTAAAAAATATTTATATTTTGTAATAGACACAAATTAACCTTATATATTTGTATTATTAACTCATCGTCAGCTTAAACTTTTTTATAAAATGCTTTTCTTTGTTCACTTTGTCGTATACAAAGGTCCTTACCGTAATCAGAGAATGAAAATTGAAATGAAATAAAAACCATTGCACTGTCTCCTGCAATTTTATTGCAACACACACGTACAAAATAATCAGGCCTCCCAAAAAAAAGCCAGCCAGGTCCTGGGGGTAACTCGTACTGTACATTAGCGCCAATCTTCAATTATGCAAAGTATGCATATTTTATTGGATTTGTCGTGATATTCGGGGTTAGGGTTGCAAAGAACACTACTTAAAACAGACTTAATTGCAAAGTTATTGGGCGAAAAAAGGCATCAAAACACTGCAACCTATTGAAAATTCCACCGAGGTCTTTTTTTTTCAACCACAAAAAAAAAATCTGGGAAATCCTGAAAGGATGATCCAGTAACGACCTCGGCAATGTTTGCACGATCGGCAGAAAGTGGATGTAACAACAAGCTCCCTCATTGGTCCATTTGGTCTGACAGTTTGTGAGTGCACACTAAAGTTTGGGTGATTGGTCCAGCTCGTGTCGCATGAACTTTGGCACGACTAAAGCCAGGAAGGGATTCGTATGGCCCCATTCCATGATGGGTCTCGCGTGAGTGGAAGATTTTTTTTTTTTTTGCAATGCAGTCTACTGAAAACGATGGAGAGCGTTGCTCGACAAAAGCAACTGACCCTGCGGTCAAAGTGATAATTCAAGACTCTACCGACGTCTGGCGGCTAAATTGGAAAGTGCGCCCCCGCAATTTTTCACGTTTCACGTGTCAGGCAAACTGTGGGCGAATGGGGCCATCTGAGTCCCCTTCCTGCTGGAGCTTGGGCAAAGCCCGCTAGAAGCGGATTGTTCTAGCTGACGAAACACTGGGAAGAGGAAGTAACGACATCGTAACCTAAAAGGTGGACGATCAGGCGAGCAAGCGAAGCTCATTTTCTGCTAGTTCCGTCCGGCGCCTGACTGCGCCCTCAGGGAAGGACAGCGTTTGAACTTTCAGCTATGTCCATTTGTTCGCCCCCGTCCGCTTTTGGCTCCACCCCTTCCATCCTGGTCTTCGTAGCTATTTTCCACTCGTCACCGACTTGTTCCCCAATCATAATCCTGGTCTCTCTGCGCTCTGTCGTCACCTCCATCTTGTCGTCCTCGGTCTCTTTCCCTTCTTCTTCACTGTCCTCCAGTGTCTTCACCTCGTCTTTGTCCTCACCGTCCTTTTTTGTCTCTTCACACTCTACCGTCTTCTCCCCTTTTTCTTTAGGCTCCTCCTCTTGCCCGCCATCCTGTTCCTCTGCCGACGTCTGGTCATCTTCGGAATCCTCGTTGTCCTCCATTCCGAGGTCCAAACCCCGTTCGGACGGCAGAAGAATGTCCTCCAGACTCTTGAGGAGATCATGCTGGTTCTCCTGGCGGTTCTGTCCTTCCTCGACGTGGTCAACGGCGTGCTCCCGCTTGGGCAGGATGCCTGTGAGCTGGAAGGACTTTCTCCAGAGCTGGCGAAGGTCTTTCAGTTTTAACAAGGCTTCCACCACCCAGTCCAGCAAAATCCCGGTGACGTTGTCTTGCAGGTGGCACGGCGACGCCTCTTCCAGCTCTTTCGAGTTGCCGGCGATGAACTCGGTCCAACGAAAGCGCAAGAACCGCTGCAGAGCCGGCTTGAGGCACAACAGCACCGGCTGAAGGACGAAGGAACCGCCGGCGGGGATCACGGCGGGAAGAGTTCCTGATCCACTGATGTTGCCAAGAAAAACATCTCCTGTGTGTTCTTGGTGCTGGTCCAAAACCAACATGGACTTTTTGTGGTGAACTGGCCCAGAGAGATACTGAAGCCAAATCCTTTTAGTCCAGATCTTGAATGCCTCGCCAGCTGACGGGCTCTCCAAGTGTGTTTCGAGCAAAACAAAGTCCGTCAAAACCTTGTGGGCCGGCTTCCTGTTGCTCAGCACCAGGGCGGGCAACATGGTGCCGTCAGCCAGCAGGGTCAGGTACACCGTGACCACAGGCGAGGACCCGGTGAACTGCAGCGCCTCCGTGCGCTTGCTCAGTTCTGGGACGCCGGTGAAATCCAGAAAGAGGCAGAATTCGTCCACCACCGCTACAGAACCTTCTGAAAGTTCATGGACCCGGACGACTTTCTGCGTGAACGCCCTGAAAGATCGGATTTTGGCTTCCAAAGACGGCGGCAGCACCGAGCTCCCGCCGGCGTCGGAAGGGCCGAGCTTGTACCGAAGCATGAAGCGCACGGCCCAGTCGCAGGAGATCTGGAAGCTGTCGCCGAACGCGCCGTTCTTCTTTAGCACCGACGCTTTACGGAAGAGGTTGCTCTCGCTGATGGGAATCTGCTGCTCTCTCTGGCTCAGCACCCAGGCCACCATGCACGCCTCGCCTTCGCCGCACGCGTCCTCCTTTCTCGGCTTCAGACGCTTCCTGGCCTCCTTCAGCCAGGAACGGATAAGCTGCGGCTCGGTGGAGAAGACGCACGAAGCTCGGCGAAGTCCGCCACACAAAGCCAGCAGGGCCACCTGCAGCTGCTGAGGCGAGAGGAAGTCCGTCTGCTCGTCGGGGATGGACGCCGCCGACTGCTTGCTGTTGTCTTCCGGACATGGAGACGGCGATGGAGAGGCGGGCTTTTCCTCCTTCATAGATGTGTTTTCCTCGAGCTCGTCCACTCCCTCGTCTTCAGAGAAGTCCTCCACAGGGGCCATGTGGTCCTGCACCTCGGCAGCCTCGACCTCTCCGCTGCAGCACAGAAACGACGTCAGAAAGTGTCAGCAGGTACCGAGATGGCACACCAACAGTTGGACAAGCTTCAATTACCTTTGTGCGTTCTTGAGGAAACCCACTTTTGTCGAGCCTGTTGAGAATAAAAAGCTTTCAGCAGCAATTGGATCTTTAGATTCCATACTGCTATCAGTTTGATATCAGCAAAAAGGCAACTGTGGGGTTGTATGGGCTTGTGTTTTTTTTTTTGGTCCCCAAACTGAGCACCCCCTTCCCCCTAGGAACTTACAGTAAATTCCGGACTATAAGCCGCTACCTTTTTCCTACACTTTGAACCCCAGGGCTTGTAAAACGGTGTGGCAAATTTATGGATTTTTTTCCACTAATGCCCATTATGTTTTGAGGAGGACTGAAATAATGTGTTATTGTTTGTGCTATGGCGACATATTTCGGATGAGTTCGCTTACTGCAGGGGTCACCAACGCGGTGCCCGCGGGCACCAGGTAGCCCGTAAGGACCAGATGAGTCGCCCGCTGGCCTGTTCTAAAAATAGCTCAAATAGCAGCACTTACCAGTGAGCTGCCTCTATTTTTTTAATTTTATTTATTTACTAACAAGCTGGTCTCGCTTTGCTCGACATTTTTAATTCTAAGAGAGACAAAACTCAAATATAATTTTAAAATCCAAGAAAATATTTTAAAGACTTGGTCTTCACTTGTTTAAATAAATTCATTTTTTTTTTTTTACTTTGCTCCTTAGAACTTTCAGAAAGAAAATTTTAGAGAAAAAATACAACCTTAAAAATGATTTTAGGATTTTTAAACATATATACCTTTTTACCTTTTAAATTCCTTCCTCTTCTTTCCTGAGTATTTAACTCAATGTTCAAGTATTTTTTTTTTGTTATTTTAAAGAATAATAAGTACATTTTAATTCTTCATTTTAGCTTCTGTTTTTTTGACGAAGAATATTTGTGAAATATTTCTTCAAACTTATTATGATTAAAATTCAAAAAAATGTTCTGGCAAATCTAGAAAATCTGTAGAATCAAATTTAAATCTTATTTCAAAGTGTTTTGAATTTCTTTTAAATTTTTGTTCTGGAAAATCTAGAAGAAATAATGATTTGTCTTTGTTTGAAATATAGCTTGGTCCAATGTGTTATATAATCTAACAAAGTGCAGATTGAATTTTAACCTATTTAAAACATGTCATCAAAATTTTAAAATTAATCTTAATCAGGAAAAATTACTAATGATGTTCCATAAATTCTTTTTTTAGTTTTTTCAAAAAGATTCGAAATAGCTAGTTTTTCTCTTCATTTTTTTCGGTTGAATTTTGAATTTTAAAGAGTCGAAATTGAAAATAAAGTTTGTTTCAAAATTTAATTTTCATTTTTTTTCGTGTTTTCTCCTCTTTTAAACCGTTCTATTAAGTGTTTCTTTCATCATTTATTTCATACAAAAAAACTTTCGTAAAAGGAAAAAAAATGTACGACGGAATGACAGACAGAAATACCTATTTTTTCATTTGTTTATTTATTAAAGGTAAATTGAGCAAATTGGCTATTTCTGGCAATGTATTTAAGTGTGTATCAAACTGGTAACCCTTCGCATTAATCAGTACCCAAGAAGTAGCTCATGGTTTCAAAAAGTTTGGTGACCCCTGGCTTACTGCATGTGCTGCAGGTTGAAAATGTACTTCCTGTTTTAATGCCTTCAATCAGGAATAAAGCCGTCCGTAGCGGACCAGCTCAAAATAATTTCTTAATTAATCTCTCCAAGCAACGTTTGCAAGTTTTACAATACAACTAAAACTATTCTTACTTACTAAACGGTCCCATGTGTGATGTCTGTAGGAGTGTTTTCATGCATATTTGTACATGCTATCGCAATGTAATCAAGCTAGTGTTGTTAGCATTAGCTAATATGCTAACACTACGTGTGTGTGATATAATGTGCGATACAAGCAGTGTTGCAGCGTGTTTGCTTGTGTGTGATCATGTGCGACACAAATAGCCCAGCAGCGTGTTTACTTGTGGGAGATAACGTGCAATACAAGCAGTCCTGCCGCGTGTTTACTTTTGTGTGAGATCATGTGCGATACAAGCAGTGTTGCAGCGTGTTTACTTGTGTGTGATATGATGTGCGATACAAGCAGTGCTGCAGCGTGTTTGCCTATTTGTGATATCACGTGTGATACAAGCAGTCCTGCAGCATGTTTACTTGTGTGTGATATCATGTGTGATACAAGCACTGCTGCAGCATGTTTACTTGTGTGTGATATCATGTGTGATACAAGCACTGCTGCAGCGTGTTTACTTGTGTGTGATATAATATGCGATACAAGCAGTCCTGCCACCCGTTTTTAATTTGTGCAAATCTGGACAGCCAATTAACATTGAAATTTTCTCCAATAAGCATACAATTACTTCTATTTTAGTCAAGTCATTTGCAAAAAAAGTAAACATGCTTGGCTATAGGCTATTGGGAGCTAGCGGCTACGCAACAGCTAGGCACACAATAGCACACAAGCTAGACATACAGGTAAAACTCAAAATGTAAATATTGTGCAAAGGTTTGTTTATTCCAGTAATTATATTTACAAGGCGAAACCAATATATGACAAACTTATAACATGCAACTCAAGAGATTTCAAGCTTTCTTGTTAGAGATTTAGCACCGATATTTGGCATTTTGACACGTATCGATAGTAGGGCTGCGAGATATTGAGAAAAAAACCTAATCGTGATTTTTTTCGTCCAAAAACGTGAGTCGATTTGCCATGTTTATACTATATATATATTATTGTTTATTTTATGTTATTTTAAATGCATACAAGTGTCACCAGGTAGCCCGTAAGGACCAGATGAGTCGCCCGCTGGCCTGTTCTAAAAAAAGCTCAAATAGCAGCACTTACCAGTGATCTGCCTCTATTTTGTTTAAATTTTATTTATTTACTAGCAAGCTGGTCTCGCTTTGCTCGACATTTTTAATTCTAAGAGAGACAAAACTCAAATAGAGTTTGAAAATCCAAGAAAATATTTTAAAGACTTGGTCTTCGCATGTTAAATAAAGTCATTTATTTTTTTACTTTGCTTCTTATAACTTTCAGAAAGACAATTTTAGAGAAAAATACAACTTTAAAAATGATTTTAGGATTTTCAAACACATATATACATTTTTACCTTTTAAATTCCTTCCTCTTCTTTCCTGACAATTTAAATCAATGTTCAAGTATTTTTTTTTTATTGTAAACAATAATAAGTACATTTTAATTTAATTATCCATTTAGCTTCTTCAAACTTATGATTAAAATTCAAAAAAAATATTCGGCAAATCTAGATAATCTGTAGAATCAAATTTAAATCTTATTTCAAAGTCTTTTGAATTTCTTTTAAAAATTTTGTTCTGGAAATTCTAGACGAAATAATGATTTGTGCTTGTTAGAAATATAGCTTGGTCCAATTTTATATATTATAACAAAGTGCAGATTGGATTTTAACCTATTTAAAACATGTCATCAAAATTCTAAAATTAATCTTAATCAGGAAAAATTACTAATGTTCCATAAATTCTTTTTTTTTTTTCAAAAATATTTGAATTAGCTAGTTTTTCTCTTTATTTTTTTCAGTTGAATTTTTAATTTTAAAGAGTCGAAATTGAAGATAAACTATGTTTCAAAATTTTATTTTAATTTTTTTCGTGTTTTCTCCTCTTTTAAGCCGTTCAATTAAGTGTTTTTTTCATAATTTATTCTCTACAAAAAACCTTCCGTAAAAGGAAAAAAAAATGTAGGACGGAATGACAGACAGAAATACCCATTTTTTAAATAATTATAGATTTATTTATTAAAGGTAAATTAAGCAAATTGGCTATTTCTGGCAATTTCTTTAAGTGTGTATCAAACTGGTAGCCCTTCGCATTAATCAGTACCCAAGAAGTAGCTCTTTTAAAAAGGTTGGTGACCCCTGATTTAGACTGTCAACATTCATTTCTCAATGTGCCATAGATTAAAGGAATATGCAATAATTGACTTTCAATAATATTTGTCTTTTTGCAGACGGACTCAGAGCTTTTGTCTACATAATGCTCTTAAACTGAAGAAAACACCCATAAAAACTATACAGTGATTATAATGTAATCACACTATATAATAGTAATGCTAGTAACCATTTAAAAGCATATAAACTTCTATTTCTCATTACTGTAGAATTGTTTACCATTCTACCGTAATTGGAAGGTGAATTACGTCTTTAAAATAAATAATTCAACAAATAAAACAATAAAATGGACTCATTTCTGTAGGCAGAAATTTTACCAAAATGTTTTTTTCTGTTGCCATCACTTGATAACTTGATGGAATATAAAGACAATATAACATACATCCATAAACCTGGATGCATATGAAAAAGTGCAATTTATTGATCTGTACAGTAATCTATTTATTTATATCTGCACCTTATTGCTTTTTTATCCTGCACTACCATGAGCTAATGCAACAAAATTTCGTTCTTATCTGTACTGTAAAGTTCAAATTTGAATGACAATAAAAAGGAAGTCTAAGTCTAAGTTTTGATCACGGCACTTTTTGGGGGGAATTTTGCCAATCATTCAGAATTAGTATGAAAGACATGACAACAGATGTATTTTTTAAAAATGCATTCTAACTCGTAAATAAACGTAAATAAAGTCAATTTGCAATGGAGCCAATGGGAGGTCCTTTAATTTGCTCTTAAAACCCAATAAATAGCCATTCAAAAAATGCCAACATTACTAAATCTACATTTTGTGACTTGAATATTAACACGTATTAGTGATATCGTTATAAGTGCTGACGCAGACAAACTATTCATAGCGGCGACGTGATCACTACTGTGTGTCCCTATGGATAAATCAGGGGTGTCAAACATACAGCCCCCGGGTCGTATCAGGTCCGCGAACATGTTTAATCCGGCCTACAAGATAAGTTTTCTAGGTATAAAAATGACCTGCAATTTTTTTAATTTAAAAAAAACTGCTGTTCTATGTTGCAATAGTAATTCAAGTGTAACCCACGTCACACATGACACTGTTTAAGGATGACGTGTCAGCTGACTTTAAGCGTCCTCTGGATTGGCTGCCGCTACTCCACTCAGCGCAGGTGCAGGCAATCAGCTGCTCCTAATGTGGCTGGCAGCAGACTGATGCAGTAGCGACACACAATACCTTCTTTCATTGTAAATTATCCACTCAACCGATAAAATAACGAAACGGTAGTACGCAAATAATTAAGTCAACAATACTATCATCCTTTCGTGCAGCGCTCGTAATTGGTTAACGACACGATGCGCATCCTGAACTCCGTTGTAAAAATGTATCTTTCTATATTGGTTGTTTCTTATACTTTTTCATCCTTAAATCTATTATGTTCACATTGGATACGTTTGTAGTTATGTTACCTTGATTTCGGCTATGGTGTCATTTTGATTGTGGTTGTGGTTTGTGTAGCCCTTTGAGACACTAGTGATTTAGGGCTATATAAGTAAACATTGATTGATTGATTGATTGATAATTGTTTAGTTTATATGATAAAATAAAATATTTGAATGAGGATAAATGGCCGTTGCGGATGTCACCATGCAATGCGGCAGTTTAACGACACTCGTTTTTAATGGTGAACTGCCAACATGAGAATGCTGAACAGGAAACACTTAAGGTTTAATGGCCCTTTAAATACACTGAGACAAAGTCTAAGTTCATTGTGTTCTTCATGGAGTTTTTGAAATCGCACCAATTTTTATCTCAACTCAGAACTTGAGTTGTTTTCCCAAAAGGATTATTTGTAATGGGTACATTTTCAGAAGGAGCTTGTTCTACTTTTGGCCAAAGTAAGACCAAGAAAACAATCTTAAACAGTATTTGTTTTTAAGTTACTATGCCATGATTTTACCAGTCCGGCCGGCGTGGGAAAATATTTTCCTCCATGTGGCCCCTGAGCTAAAATGAGTTTGACACCCCTGCTTTACATCATCGGGTAGTCTGCTGCTTTCCTCGCCTCCCTGCTCCTAGTAAGTTTATTGTAGATCATAAATAATGCCTTTCACCTGGATAGTAGATGGCTGAGGATGTAATCCAACAAGTTGGTACACTTTGACAGCCAATTTAAACCCGGAAATGGCGGTAAAACACAAAAAGCAATTGGCTCCATCCCGTTTTCTTTGCAAGGATTACAAGACATTCTTTATCTAAATGGGTATATATGGAAATCCTAGCAGTCGGAATTCTAATGACAACAGACCTCGTACAGTAAGTGATGTTTTATCATGATTGTTGGCTATCATGAAGTCTACAGTGAGTAATTATGTGAAGAAAAAAAAAAGCAAACAATGCGTTTTTTAAATTAATGCTTAAAATTATCAAAATAAGTAAATATTAAATGTTGTTATAAATGTCAATAAATTACATAAATACTTAAATCATGTGTATAAAACCTCAATGGAGGTGTTTGGATGTTTTCTTAAAGGCCTACTGAAACCCACTACTACCGAGCACGCAGTCTGATAGTTTATATATCAATGATGAAATATTAACATTGCAACACATGCCAATACGGTCTGTTTAGTTTACTAAATTACAATTTTAAATTTCCCGCGGAGTTTCTTGTTGAAAACGTCGCAGAATGATGACGCGTATGATGATGTGTGTTTGTGACGTTATTGGTTGGAGGGGACATATTAGCTCAGCACCACTTACGGCTAAATGTCGTCTTTTTTAATCGCATAATTACACAGTAATTTGGACATCTGTGTTGGTGAATATTTTGCAATTTGTTCAGTTAATAATGGAGACTATAAAGAAGAATGCTGTTGGTGGAAAGCGGTGGATTGCAGCTGCCTTTAGCACTGAAACACAGCCGGTGTTTCTTTGTTGTGAAGCTTTAACACAGAGCGGTCAAGCGAACATGTTTCTCTAAATCAACCAGCATGTTTTTGGATGGGAAAATTGTGATATTAAGTCGGCTCTTACCGGAGACTTCAGCGGGTTATGCGTCCTCCTGCAGTATATGTAAAAAAAGCCAACTGTGAGCTTAGCTCCTCGGCTTCTCTGAGACACTGGCGTGTTCACCGCAGCCCTCCGACTTTGAGGTATGTCTTTACAATCTCACTAAAACACTATTAAAACAATAAGCAGATAAGGGATCTTCCAGAATTATCCTAGTAAATGTGTCTAATTACATCTGAAACGCTCACACTGCCGCCGCCCGGAGCCGTCGCTTTTTTTTTTTTTTTCTAGTCCTTCACTATCAATATCCTCATCCACAAATCTTTCATCCTCGCTCAAATTAACGGGGAAATTGTTGCTTTCTCGGTCCGAATTGCTCTTACTGCTGGTGGCTCACATTATAAACAATGTGAGGATGTGAGGAGCCTTCACACCGGTGACGTCACGCACAAATACTTCCGGTACAGGCAAGGCTTTTTAATTAGCGACCAAAAGTTGCGAACTTTATCGTCGATGTTCTCTACTAAATCCTTTCAGCAAAAATATGGCAATATCGCGAAATGATCAAGTATGACACATAGAATGGACCTGCTATCCCCGTTTAAATAAGAAAATCTAATTTCAGTAGGCCTTTAAGAGATTTATAGGCAGAATATTTTTTCGCATTTATTTAATATTTAGAATTCATCCATCGTCATGTCTGTCATTGTGATTGAGAACAATAGGCAAAATTCCCCCAAAATGCAGTTCTCCTTTAAGATGGCCTTGAGGAGAGCAGAGACTTACCCTTGTTGATGGGCGACAGCCCGTGAAACTCCCAGAAGCATCGAGGCTGCTTGCACAGGTTGATCCGACACACCACACAGCCATAGACACTCTCGTGGTGAATGTTCTTAATGTTGCAGTTGTGGCACCTCTTTGAGGCAGAACCGATTTTGGCCAGCCGGTGCCGCTGGATGGTCTTATCCGTGCCCTCTGCCTTGGGCAGATGCCAGCTCGCGGCCCAGGAGGACCTCCGCGCACAATTGGCGAGCTGGCAGCCGAGCTGCTTTCGGAAATTGACTTGCATGAAGAGCCCGTTGTGCACCCAGGCCGGCGGGGTCTCTTTGCGGCTCTCGCGCAACACAATAAACGCGTTGACCACGCTCAGGTTGACCAAGAACCAGAAGAGACTACGCCAGTGGCGGTCCTGCAGGATGCCACCGAGGGGGTTGCAGGCAAGTAGCTGCTTGCAAATGTCCACCCCCCTCATGTTCTCTTGCAGGAGACGGAAGGCCATGGGTCGATTCATGGGCTCCAAGCCGCCTACTTTGGTCTGAGACCGTCTCCACACGGTGTCCGCTTTGCCCGCATCGGCATTGGTAGACAGGCAGCCCATTTCCTTGGTGTCCTTCCAGCGCGTGGCTAGCAAGGGGCCGAGACTCCTTTGCAAGAAGTCTCCCGGTTTGTCCAGACGGCCGTCCTCCCACAGCCCTTTGGGAAGGATGTGGCTGAGGGGCGGGAAAGAGCTGGATGTGTAGATGCCGCGCTCCAAAAGCTTCTGCACGAGCGGGACTGATGTGAGCGAGTTGGCCAAGTAGAGCTGATGGTGTTTGTCCTCCAGACCCTTGACCAGCTCCATCACTACGGTGAAGCCCGCTTCTTGTTTCAACTTCTCGCCCGTTTGGATGAAGAAGTGGTGGCAGTAGCCGGACTTAGAGTCACACAGCAGCCACACCTGAGGCTGGCTTTTGGAGTCCCCTGTGCCGAGGACTCCGTCTCCCTCCAGACGGGGTAGCAGAGCCCTGTCAATGCTCAGGCAGCAATTTGGCCGGTAAGCATCCCACATGGACCCGCCTAAAACGTCCAGCATCGGCCTGAAGATGTGCAGCGAGTCGTTTGGGTTGCCGGTGCGGCGATGCTCGTCCGTAGTGAAGCTTCCCATTCGAATGTTGGACGCCAATTGCTTGAAGCGCGCGAGGGTCATCGTGTGTTGGAACGTGCGGCTGTTGTCGTGGTCATTGCACGACCAGTACTGCGCCAGCTCGGGAAGGTTCTGAATCCCCATGAGGATGCACAGACCAATGAAACCTTTTATCTCATGTGGGGTCGCCGGGATCCAGTCTGGGCATCCGGAGCCCAGGTACTGGCAGGTCTTCGCATGGGCGTTGGTCTCCGTGGCGATCAGTTCTACAAGGGCCGCGGGGAACATCAGGTTGAAGAAATCGATGGCATCGCTGTTCTGCTCCAGGGGGTGGTGAGGTCCACTGGCCTGTTTGAACGGGAGCACGCAGGACTTCCTGCTTGAGTTTTCTAAAGGCTGTTTCCAACAATCGACCGACCTCCAGTCCTCACTTTGGACAGGGTCCACCCCCTCAGCCGACTTTGGAGCCTCTTCATCTGAATACAGCTGGATATCCGATTCAATGTAGACTGGAAAGAAGAAAAAAATTTCCTTTGAGAAATATGTGTTAGCAAAACAATAACTTAAGTAACTGTTGGGAGCGTTCTTACACCAATTTATTACTAAACATGAACTGAAACAATGTAAAGAACATAAACAAAGTGAACGTGTACACTAATGATCGACCAATTATTTGACATTTATCTGTATCAGCCTGTTTTTTTTTAACAACTACAGCAGCAGACAATATATACTTAAATGATACTATTATTTAGCATAAAAACTTTAAAAAATAGTCAAGTAGATAATAATAACCACTGTTCAAGCACAGACCCGTTTCACCCTTTAATTAGCGTTTTATCCATCTATACAAATTGGATCAAACTAGAGTAAAATTTTTGCCCATCCGTATAGCATGTTTAAAATAAACCTAAACCATAACCAAATGGACAAGTGACTGAGGCAGAAGTTTCACCAATCACTTACAGCTGTGTGTGTGTGTGTGTGTGTGTGTGTGTGTGTGTGTGTGTGCTTCCTTTCTGCGCCACGTACAGAAGGCCGTGAGCCAAGTCTTCCATCACGGAAGAAAACAAGGTCTTAATTGGAGGAACTGGTCAGGAAATTACGTCTTTTTCAGCAACATAAAACTTAACACAAACTACACCGTGCGCCAGTAACTACGATATTGAACAACAAATCAATGATTGAAGTGACAAACTAGCCATCCAAACAATACCCCGTTTGTTGAAATGAACATACAGCCATGGAAGCACATTCAGTCCATTTATTAAGCAGAGGTACACAAACCAGTGAAAGATTTAAAAGAGCTGCCGGCCTATGTGCAGATACTTAAAAAAAAAAAAAAACCAGCAAATACGCTTCCGTTATTGTTTATGCTACGGCACCATCTTTTGGACGCGTTCACTGTCTGTCTGTGCCGTAGTGCAATGAGTTCCCGGCGAGCAGACGAAAGCTGTCTTTAATCCTACCAAGCAGAAGGCTTGTAAAACTCCACTGTGTAGGATGGGAAGCAACATGAAGGTGTTTTGTTTCTTTCATGTATTTTAATCAACAGAAAGATATTGTCTTGAACCGAGAACTACAAAGCGAAGAGGAAGCAGGGCCCGACTCCCCTCTAAGTACCTTTTCTGTGAACTGTTTTACAACCTTTTCTTGTGAACTGTTTTGTAATCAAAGGCAATGGCTGTTAACGACCATCGTACCTTTAGAAACAGCTGTTGCCATGTAATCAGGGAAAGTCCAAATAAAAGACGAGACGTACAATGTTTTGTCAGAGCGTAATGACACTGTACAAAGGGTACAGATGTACACGTTTCTCCTCACTGAGCCAAATTCAATTCTGTCTCTGTTTGATTCTTTGCTTCTTGTCTTGTTTAATAGATGTCATCAGTGTTTGAACCGGACATCTGTTCCGTCTTCTAGTTATTCTACTCGTATGGATTACTCATTCATCACTCCAAGCAACTAAAAATCATTCTTACTTACTAAACCGTCCCTAGTGTGATGTCTGCAGGAGTGTTTTAATGCATATTTGTATGTGCTATCCTAATGTAATGACACTAGAGTCGTTAACATTAGCTAATGTGATAACACATTTACGAGTGTCTGTATTACAATGGCATTTTTTTTGTATTGTTTGTTTCACACATTCCTCAGTAAATTCACCAAAATGTCACAGTGGAGTTATTGGGTCGGTTAAGCTGATTGGAGAGCTAGCTTCCACTGCTAGTGGGTCCATGACGATGACTTCTGTTTTGTTTGATCAGCTGTTTTACTGCCGTATTACAGGCACCTTTTGAGAACAATTACGGTAAGTAAATAAACATTTACAAAATATTTCGGTGTAAATAACTCATTTCACAACATATATATATCTTCGACTTATAGTCAGTGCGGCCTACATACGGAAAATATATATTTTCTTCCAATCTTTTTTACCAATTTTCCCAGGAGATTTGCCATATTTAGAAACGCAAATGTTGATGCTCCTCTTAGACACACGTAACTTAGGTGTTTGTGGAGGAGTTCAAGTACCTCGGAGTCTTGTTCACGAGTGAGGGAAGAGTGGATCGTGAGATCGACAGGCGGATTGGTGCGACGTTTTTAGTAATGCAGAAGCTGTATCGATTTGTTGTGGTGAAGAAGGAGCTGAGCCAGAAGGCAAAGCTCTCAATTTACCAGTTGATCTAAATTCCCTTCCTCACCTATGGTCATTAGCTTTTGGTTATGACCGAAAAGACAAGATCACGGGTACAAGCGGCCAAAATGAGTTTCCTCCGCCGGGTGGCGGGGTTCTCCCTTAGAGATAGGGTGAGAAGCTCTGTCATCCGGGAAGAGCTCAAACTAAAGCCGCTTCTCCTCCAAATCGAGAGGAGCCAGATGAGGTGGTTCGGGCATCTGGTCAGGATGCCACCCGAACGCCTCCCTCGAGAGATGTTTAGGGCACGTCCGACCGGTAGGAGGACATGGGGAAGACCCAGGACAAGTTGGAAAGACTATGTCTCCCGGCTGGCCTGGGAACACCTCGGGATCCCCCGGGAAGAGCTGGACGAAATGGCTAGGGAAAGGGAAGTCTGGGTTTCCCTGCTTAGACTGCTGCCCCCGCGACCTCACCTCGGATAAGCGGAAGAAGATGGATGGATGGTGTTTTTTTGCTGCTAAATAACCACAACATTAGCACCACATAAAAAATTGTGTTGCTAATGGTCCCATATTTCCTAAAAAAATAATGTAAAATAAACAAAACTTAAAGCTGCTTATGGACGTATATATTCATGTTTAAAAAACATTTACTGCAAATGAATATCGGCTCCAAATATCCGTATCGGCACACTTGACTGCTAATAAGCTGAATCGACCCAGAAAAAAAACCGCTCGCTCGCTAGTGTACACTGTGAAGACACTTACCCCGGGTTCGACAGGTGGCGCTGTGGTGCTCTGGGTTGATCACGAGGTGCTCGGCCATCTTGTCGGCAGACAGAGATGTGAAGTCGCACAGGGAACACCACAGGGTAAAGGGACTGAAACACAACAACGACGTCCTGAATCTCAGCCAGCAATTAGAGAAGGTGGAGTATTAGCGATGCCCGATCCCATCATGGGGTCTCACCAAGGCGGGGGCAGCCGATGAAGAGGAAGTGCTTCCCCTTTGGTACGCGGGACGTGGTGGCTGCAATCAAGCGACAGGGTGAAGATAATAAAGACACACCTCTCCCTACCTGCACAGAGGGTTGCGGTCTTACTGGATCATGTGGGCGGCGTACGCTCGAGAGCAGCAGCTGCTGTAGGCACACAGCACGCAGCGCACGTGCGTGGGAAAATGGGCGGGGAGATCAGAGGCCTCGCTTCCACACTCCAAGCACACCAACCTGTCAATGAGGCGCGGTTATGACTTACTTCAAGTTAGAAATGTACATTGTAAATAAAGTAGACCAGGGGTGTCCAAACTACGGCTCGTGCGCTAAATGAGGTTCACCATCTTCTTCTATTTGGCCCGCAAGACGCCATGAATTCAAAATACCGGGTGGTTTCTGAATGCTACATGAATATATATATATATATATATATATATATATCAGGGGTGTGGGAAAAAATCGATTCAAATTTGAATCGCGATTCTTACGTTGTGCGATTCAAAATCGATTCTCTTTTTTTTTTAATCGATTTTTTACTTATTTTTAATTTTTTTTATCAATCCAACAAAACAATACACAGCAATACCATAAAAATGCAATCCAATTCCAAAACCAAACCTGACCCAGCAACACTGCAATAAACAGAGCAATTGAGAGGAGACACAAAACACGACACAGAACAAACCAAAAGTAGTGAAACAAAAATGAATATTATCAATAACAGTATCAATATTAGTTATAATTTCAGCATAGCAGTGATTAAAAATCCCTCATTGACATTATCTTTAGACATTTATAAAAATCTCATAAGCTTGACAACAAACTGTGTCCAATGTTTTCACAAAGATAAAATAAGTCATATTTTTGGTTCGTTTAATAGTTAAAACAAATTTACATTATTGCAATCAGTTGATAAAACATTGTCCTTAACAATTATAAAAGCTTTTAAAAAAAAAAAATCTACTAATCTGCTAGCATGTCAGAAGACTGGGGAAGATCCTGCTGAAATCCTATGTATTGAATGAATACAGAATCGTTTTGAATGGGAAAAATATAGTTTTTGAATCGAGAATCGCGTTGAATCGAAAAAAAAAAACGATATATTATCGAATCGCGACCCCAAGAATCGATATTGAATCGAATCGTGGGACACCCAAAGATTCGCAGCCCTAATATATATATATATATATGGTTACTTTATATGCAGTCAGCTTTTGGCCCCTAGCCAAATATTTTAGCCCAATTTGGCCCCCATTTCAAAAAGTTTGGACACTCCTGATGTAGACTGCAGGGAAGAGTGAGGGTGGACCCTGGTGAGAAGCCATTGTGGTCCAGTGAGCGATTGCAAGTGTCAATGCTTTCAGACAGAAGGGCTGCTACTTTGCAGCCTAACAGCTGCTTTGCACTACAATAGGGCTCAAGGTGATTTTGCAATTGATTGATTGATTGAAACTTTAATTAGTAGATTAAAGTTAAAGTACCAATGATTGTCACACACACTATAGGTGTGGTGAAATGTGTCCTCTGCATTTGAGATTGCACAGTTCAGTACGTATTCCGTACAATTGACCACTAAATGGTAACACCCGAATAAGTTTTTCAACTTGTTGAAGTCGGGTCCACATTATTCAATTCATGGTGCATTTTGGGTGAAGGGTAGCCATTTTTGCTGAACGTTGGTTACGTTTAGATTTACACGCGGTAATGTGAGAGGGAGCAACCAACTGGATTAAAATGGATTGTACAAAATAAAGTAAAAAATCAGGGGACCGCACCGAGACTGCACCCGGTTCCAAAGTCTCAGTACCTGGAAAAAATTTGTTAAATCGGTGGAATTGAGCCACATTTGATTAAGCTGCCGCCATTGGGGCGGCATAGCTCGGTTGGTAGAGTGGCCGTCCCAGCAACTTGAGGGTTGCAGGTTCGATTCCCGCTTGTGCCATCCTAGTTACTGCCGTTGTGTCCTTGAGCAAGACACTTTACCCACCTGCTCCCAGTGCCACCCACACTGGTTTAAATGTAACTTAGATATTGGGTGTCACTATGTAAAGCGCTTTGAGTCACTTGAGAAAAGCGCTATATAAAACATAATTCACATTATCGAAGCCAAACTTGTATATATTTTGTCATATGTTTGTCATCCGTTCAAAAAGTCAAAAGACTTTCATCTCTGATTTGTAAGCAAATTCCCCTGAAAAAAAACAGCCCCTTATTACTTTTCAATTCGATTTATTGCCCAGGCATAAAAGTTAGGTTACACGTTCAAGTCGGGGCAGGGGGGAGCACTCACCTGGTGCCATGGACACCGGTGGGCCTCACGGGGGGCGACCCTGGAGCAGTGGACAGGCTACTGGGGGTTGAAGAGTTCTGATGCTTTGCTTTGATCCTGATTGGCTGGATGAGAGAGGAGGGGTTCTGCAGGAGCTGGGCAGCGCCCCTCACCCACGACACGGGGGGCCTTTTCTTGCTGTACATCCGGATGGTCACCTGCAAACACAACAGTCACAGGCGACTCTCTGGGCACGGCCCGCTCCCGACGCGGCACAAAACCAAGCCCACCTTTGACCCAAGCGGCAGGCCTTCCAGTTTGGCGGGTCGGCGGACGCTGTGATGGTCCTCCAGCTTGTGCTGCGTCTTGTCCTTCAGGAAGACAAACTGCAGACGACACCTGTTGCAGTGGAAGGCTTGACTCACCTGAAGACACACGCAGGTTAGCGACCGCGACGGGCGTGCCCTACCAGGTGCACGTGTACCTTGTGCCGCAGCACGTGCTGCTGGTAGTTTGCCACGTTCCTGGTCACTTTCAGGCAGAAGACGCAGAGCAGGCAGCGCAGGTCTCTGTGGAAGCTGGCGAAGTGTTGCAGGACGTCCGAGTAGAAAGACGAGCGATAGGAGCACACCTGAGGAGCGTCATATAATATTAACATGCCTGCCTGTTTTGAAACTCAAAATGAAGAGTAGCCAGGGTTCAGGACAAAGTTATGTTGGGGGGTTTAGACCCCCGAAGCAAAATGATTTTTAGCATTCAGACGGGTTAGATCATGGGTGTCAAACTCTGGCCCGCTGTACAATTTCATTTGGCCCTTGAGGCAATATCAAATGAACATTAGAGCTGGCCCGGCGGTACTATAAAGGCACTGCCTTTAGCGTTGTCTACAATATGTTGTCATGTCCGCTTTTACTCCTTACAGACAGCGTGCTGGCAAAGTCACATGATATATGCGACTTGTACACACACTTAAGTGAATGCCAAGCATACTTGCTCAACAGCCATACAGGTCAGACTGGGGTGGCCGTATAAACAACTTTAACACTGTTACAAATATGCGCCACACTGTGAACCCACACCATACAAGGATGACTAACACATTTCGGGAGAACATCCGCACCGTAACACAACATAAACACAACAGAACAAATACCCAGAACCCCTTGCAGCATTGACTACCAACAAAAAACGCCCACCACCACCAACCCCACCCATCTCATTGTTATTTTATTTTAAGGTTTTTTAGCCTGTGCAAAAATGTAATGTTGATATTTACCTCAGAAGGCTGCAAATAGAAAAGAGGCATTAAATGTTTTATTTAAATTGTATTTATTTGACCATTTATTTTTTTTCCGTTTGTTTTTTGAATGTGGATTTTGCACTATTAAATTATATAATTATTGCTTGTTCCATATTCATTGTTCAAGCAAATCAGTGTAGCAAACTGAGCAATAATTAACAATTTATTAATGCACTTTCTCTTGTTACTTCAAGGCTTGAATGTTTGATTCATTCATTATTGTTATTTTATTTTCAAATTCAATTTTTATTTAAATTTTATTTGATATGCCATTGATGTTTTGTTAGTAATTATTATTATTTGAAACTCAATTTTGCATGTCACTATAAGGTTATATAAGCCTCGCTTGTTCAATATTCAATGCAAAACTTGTTTGGGTCCCTATTAAAAGGTTCATTTGTTCAACCTTGGCCCGCGGCTTTGTTCAGTTTAAAATTTTGGCCCACTCTGTATTTGAGTTTGACACCCCTGGGTTAGATTGTGGCTAAAACCTCCACATTTGTAATAATCAGAGGCAACTTTTGACACACAAAAAAACCCTGCAAAAATCATAATGTAAAAACAATGTTGTTAATTTGGCTAAACCTAGTGTGTGAGTGTGTGTGACAACCATTGGTACTTTAACTTTAACGGTATTCTATTAGGGCTTTACGGTGGAAGAGGGGTTAGTGCGTCTGCCTCACAATACGAAGGTCCTGAGTAGTCCTGGGTTCAATCCCGGGCTCAGGATCTTTCTGTGTGGAGTTTGCATGTCCTCCTCATGAATGCGTGGTTTCCCTCCAGGTACTCCGGCTTCCTCCCACCTCCAAAGACATGCACCTGGGGATAGGTTGATTGGCAACACTAAATTGGCCCTAGTGTGTGAATGTGAGTGTGAATGTTGTCTGTCTATTTGTGTTGGCCCTGCGCTGAGGTGGCGACTTGTCCAGGGTGTACCCCGCCTTCCGCCCAATTGTCGCTGAGATAGGCAAAGGGAATAAGCGGTGGAAAAATGGATGGATTGATGCATTCTATTAGCTAACTTTCTTTATCTGAATAGCCATTTGTGATTAATAGCATGAAATAACAAATATATTGCAGTTATGTTGTTTATGTTTCAAAATTATTCAACTATTCAATGTCAAAAATATAAACAGCCGAAATAATGAACAAAATGTCAGCTACTGTCTTGTTCTAAAACACCAATGAAAATGAAATGTAGCATCTAGACGGGCTATACTGTAGCAAAAGTCATCACGTCTGCCACAATCATGTGTGTTCTTAAATATGTATTTCATGTCTTCCATGTCGAGAGCAGTTTTGATTTGGGCTTACATGGTAAACAACAAAAATGAATCCTTTGGGCATTGTTTTATCCAGATGCTGTCCAAATGTAGCCAAGTAGACGCATTGTGGGTTTCCTGGACGTCTTCTACATCGCTAAAAGAAAGATCTAAGGAAGAGAATCCAATCCCTCTGCAATCTTCCACCATTTTTTTTTTTTAATATATAAATGGCCCGCTTAAATATTCCCTCTTCTCTTCTCCGACTATCTCGTCGTCTTCCATGACCCGCCCTATCTTGCCTCTGATTGGCATGTCCGTAATGTTTTGCCCTAATATTTAACCACACTGCAAATTGTCAGTGTTCAAAAACAATGAAAAATATATAAAATTTAGGGGTATTTTATTTGAACTACGCAAAATGATCCGCCGATAGAACAAGAAAATTCGGCTTGTCAAGACTTTCCAAAACAAGTAAAATTAGCTAACCTCAATTAACCCAAAAATACCTTAAAATAAGTATATTCTCACTAATATAAAGTGCACTTTTCTTGGTAGGAAAAAGAGACCCTTTTTCCTCAAAATGTTGAAAAATATCATTGACATAATGATATGCGCTCGGCATCATAATTTTTTTTTTTTCAAGCTTGAAGTAAGAAATGATTACTTTAAAAAAGTAGTTTTATACTTGTGAGTGTTAACAACAGAGCTTTGAATCAGTTGATATTCTAGTTTCAAGCATGTTTTACTCAATATAGGTCATAAAATCTCAGCTACAAGCTGTAATATTTTACTGAGATAATTTAGAACCAGGGCTTCACGGTGGAAGAGGGGTTAGTGCGTCTGCCTCACAATACGAAGGTCCTGCAGTCCTGGGTTCAAATCCAGGCTCGGGATCTTTCTGTGTGGAGTTTGCATGTTCTCCCCGTGATTGCGTGGGTTCCCTCCGGGTACTCCGGCTTCCTCCCACTTCCAAAGACATGCACCTGGGGATAGGTTGATTGGCAACACTAAATTGGCCCTAGTGTGTGAATGTGAGTGTGAGTGTTGTCTGTCTATCTGTGTTGGCCCTGCGATGAGGTGGCGACTTGTCCAGGGTGTACCCCGCCTTCCGCCCGATTGTAGCTGAGATAGGCGCCAGCGCCCCCCGCGACCCCGAACGGGAATAAGCGGCAGAAAATGGATGGATGGAATTTAGAACCAAAACCCTTAAAACAAGTAAAACACTAACATTAAATTTGCTTAGTAAGAATAATTATCTTATCAAACAGAAAATAAGTAAATATCACCTTTATTTGAGATATTTATTCTTACTAAGATTTCAGTTTTTGCAGTGAAGTCGTGACTCATCATGGTAAACCAACCAACAGATCATGGATTTTCTTATACGTAAACCAACCAATCATCATTGAATTTTCCCATATATTTTGTCTTCTGCCCGTGGAGTTGCACTCGTCCACGTCTCTCTTTCTCTTCTCACTCTCTTCTTTTGTAGCATGTAGTTTAGCTAACCGCTACATACGTCTAAAAATAGCTAAGCTACGGAAATCGCTCCTTGTGAAAAAAGCAGCGGAGCTACAGCCAAGCAAATGGGAAATGTAGTTAAGTTATGTAGCTTCTATTTTTAAGTTAATCATTGGAATGGAAAACCGGATTTTTTAACCACTGCAGCCGTAAACGGAATGAATGATCAAAAACCGTACTCCATCCATCAATCCATTTTCTACCGCATGTCCCTTACTCATTACGGAACAACCGTAGTTGTTGTCAAGTATGTATTAATAATAACCCATGGGGTACACAAAAAAAAAAAAAAGATTCACATCTGAAATGGGATTCCTATTCATTCCAAATCTAAATCGATTCATAATTTTCAAAACACATCTTTAATAAGAATTAATTTTTAAAGACGTGCTTAGGCCATCTCCGTGCACAGTAACCCATTTTAAAAATGTTTCATTATAATCATTATGCCAAATAAAACTAAAATTAAAATACTACACGGTCTAGCTCCAGCCTATCTTGCCGATTGTATTGTACCATATGTCCCGGCAAGAAATCTGCGTTCAAAAGACTCCGGGTTATTAGTGATTCCTAGAGCCCAAAAAAAGTCTGCGGGCTATAGAGCGTTTTCCGTTCGGGCTCCAGAACTCTGGAATGCCCTCCCGGTAACAGTTCGAGATGCTACCTCAGTAGAAGCATTTAAGTCTCACCTTAAAACTCATCTGTATACTCTAGCCTTTAAATAGACCTCCTTTTTAGACCAGTTGATCTGCCGCTTCTTTTCTTTCTCCTATGTCCCCCCCTCCCTTGGATGAAGTACTGGCTGTCCAGAGTCGAGACCCAGGATGGACCGCTCGCCTGTATCGGTTGGGGACATCTCTACGCTGCTGATCCGCCTCCGCTTGAGATGGTTTCCTGTGGACCGGACTCTCGCTGCTGTCTTGGATCCGCTTTGAACTGAACTCTCGCGGCTGTGTTGGAGCCACTATGGATTGAACTTTCACAGTATCATGTTAGACCCGCTCGACATCCATTGCTTTCGGTTCCCCACATCTGAGGTCCTCTCCAAGGTTTCTCATAGTCAGCATTGTCTCTGGCGTCCCACTGGATGTGAATTCTCCCTGCCCACTGGGTGTGAGTTTTCCTTGCCCTTTTGTGGGTTCTTCCGAGGATGTTGTAGTCGTAATGATTTGTGCAGTCCTTTGAGACATTTGTGATTTGGGGCTATATAAATAAACATTGATTGATTGATTGAAAACTTGAATCAAGAAATTATTCTTAATCAAATCGCCACCCCAGGAGTCGGATCCAATCGTTAAGTGACTAAAGAGTCACAACATAATAAATACTATTATCTCTGATTTATATCATTTGTTTTTTGCCCTTCAGGGGTAACTGCACTTTTTATTTTGACTATCGTTCACAATCATTATGAGAGACAAGAAGACCAAATTTTTTTTTTTAATTTGCAGTCTAACATGTAAAAATCGGCTCATAGAATTGATTTGCTAACATTAGCTGCATTAGCTAATGTTAGGAAATCAATTCTACCTCTAAATCACTTTGAAAAATAATTCAAAAAAGTAAAAAATACTTAATTTATGTTCCGTATCCCTGTATAATAACCAAGCTGTTGTTTTTGTATAAGTGAACACTGAGGAACTCTTTTATAGCATACTAACACATCGGCGTGCTACAGCTGAAGCCCCATCCATTTTCTACCGCTTTGTCCCTCTCGGGGTCGCGGGGGATGCTGGAGTCTATCACAGCTTCATTCGGGTGGTAGTCAGGGTACACCCTGGACAGGTCGTCACCTCATCGCAGAGCCAACACAGATAGACAGACAACATTCACACTCACATTCACACACTAGGGCCAATTTAGTGTTGCCAATCAACCTATCCCCAGTTGCATGTCTTTGGAGGTGGGAGGAAGCCGGAGTACCCGGAGGGAACCCCAGCAGTCACTCAGGACCCCTGTGTTGTGAGCCACACACACTAATCCATCCCCAAAAAAAGCTAATCAAACTTTTCCTATTTTCTTACCGCGCAGATAAATAATCAGTTCCAGGGTCAAACTACCCTCATCATAAATAGTATTAAAACTATTAAACTGTTTACGGCATAGCTCGGTTGGTAGAGTGGCCGTGCCAGCAACTTGAGGGTTGCAGGTTCGATTCCCGCTTCCGCCATCCTAGTTACTGCTGTTGTGTCCTTGGGCAAGACACTGTACCCACCTGCTCCCAGTGCCACCCACACTGGTTTAAATGTAACTTAGATATTGGGTGTCACTTTGTAAAGCGCTTTGAGTCACTAGAGAAAAGCGCTATATAAATATAATTCACTTCACTTCACATGATTTAACTGTACAAGATTAGTAAAAGTAAACATAGTCGATGCTCTACAATTGGTTTGTTTCACCTCCGTAACACGGCTCCTAAGTGTACAGGCATTTTTAGTTTACTTTATTTAACTACATGAGTGGAGGAGTTCAAGTACCTAGGAGTCTTGTTCACGAGTGGGGGAAGAGTGGATCGTGAGATCGACAGGCGGATCGGTGCGGCGTCTTCAGTAATGCGGACGTTGTACCGATCCATTGTGGTGAAGAAGGAGCTGAGCCGGAAGGCAAAGCTCTCAATTTACCGGTCAATCTACGTTCCCATCCTCACCTATGGTCATGAGCTTTGGGTCATGACCGAAAGGATAAGATCACAGGTACAAGCAGCCAAAATGAGTTTCCTCCGCCGGGTGGCGGGGTTCTCCCTTAGAGATAGGGTGAGAAGCTCTGTCATCCGGGAGGAACTCAAAGTAAAGCCGCTGCTCCTTCACATCGAGAGGAGCCAGATGAGGTGGTTCGGGCATCTGGTCAGGATGTCACCCGAACGCCTCCCTAGGGAGGTGTTTAGGGCACGTCCAACCGGTAGGAGGCCACAGGGAAGACCCAGGACACGTTGGGAAGACTATGTCTCCCGGCTGGCCTGGGAACGCCTCGGGATCCCCCGGGAAGAGCTAGACGAAGTGGCTGGGGAGAGGGAAGTCTGGGCTTCCCTGCTTAGGCTGCTGCCCCCGCGACCCGACCTCGGATAAGCGGAAGAAGATGGATGGATGGATGGATGGATGGAGTGGAACCAGTTCAACCAATTTTACATAATAAATGGAAATACTCTGTTCCAGGGTCATTTTTGTCACCGATGTCCCACTGGGTGTGAGTTTTCCTTGCCCTTATGTGGGCCTACCGAGGATGTCGTGGTGGTTTGTGCAGCCCTTTGAGACACTAGTGCTTTAGGGCTATATAAGTAATCATTGATTGATTGATTGTTATCGCCTCTATTTACTGTACAGACAATGTTTACATTCTTATCTACTGAAGCCTACTAAAAATTATTGTCAATGTCTTATTGTGCTAAAATTAAGAAGGGGAATTTTGTTTGACTACTTGATTAGAAAAGTTCCAATACAACATGCCAATATGTTTACGAGTGTCAGTATTAACAGTGGAACTCCATATTAATTTTTTCAGTTTCCTAATTGAAGAGCTAGTTTCCGCCGCTCGTGGGTCAATGACGATGACTTCGATTTTGGAAACATTTACAAAATCGTTCGTACCGGGATAAATCTGCGGCTTATAGTCCGGTGCGGCGAGTATATATGTAAGGGAAAAAAATTATTCAAAAATTTGTTGGATGCGGCTTAAATATCTGTACGCCCTGTAGCCGGGAAATTATGGTAATTCAGTGTTAATATCTAAGTGAGCCCCCGGCCCCTCTTTGGTGAGAAGGTTTTGCCCCGAGGGGAAAAATAACCCAAATGAGGACATGGGTGTACCTTGCAGACGTAAGGCATCTCTCCTGGTTTGTGGTTGGATTTCATGTGGTTGAGGAAGGCCGACTCGTTATCAAAAGACCACTCGCAGATGCGACACGTGCCTGCGGAGAGACAAAGACAAGCGGTCGAGCAGACGCCAAAACACGTGAAGCCATTCGCTTTGCCCTACTCGGCGAAGGGGCGGAGCCATGCACCAGCTCCCGGTGGCTCTGCAGCTGAACTGGAGAGGATAACTGTCGGAAGCAGAAGGTGCAGAGCTTCTTCACGTCGCCTCCTCGTACCAGCGGCGAGTGCTGCAGCGTGTGCTGCACCAACCTGCGCACAACCAACACGAGTGTTGCGTGTGTGTGTGAAGCCTCAGTCGCACGGCCCTTTAACAGAGGCTGCACCCCCCACCTCAGGTTGTTGTTGAGAGGCTGGGAGCAGACTTGGCAGGTAAAGCTGGAGGCTTTGACCTCCAAAGGGTGTGGCCCCCTCCCACCTTGGCTCCCTTCCTTTGTTCCGTAGTAGAACTCGTCCACACTCAGGACCACCTTGCGGCGCGCCGGGGCTAACTCCCCGCTTGGGAGGGACCCTTTCAAAGGGGAGGGGCCCGGCGCTGCTGGGTCATGTGAAACACAAACACAATCCCATACACTTTTCCTTCAACACTTGAGCGCGGCGTCACATGCAACGTAAACAATCGGAGAAGTACTCATGCTGCTGCACGGCGGCATTGCGTCGATCACGCCTGATGACTCCGAGGCTTTGGCCCCGCCCATCTGAGACATGTAAAGGCTCACTGGAAGAAAAGACATCCAATCAATTAGGGATGGCCAATATGGCCTAAAATCTATATCACGAAAGATATATATATAGACATACACACATGTCTATATATACACTGTGTGTGTATATATATATATATATATATATATATATATATATACATATATAGATATATAGATATAGATATACATATAGACAGATATATACATACACATATATATATATGTGTGTGTATGTGTATATATATATATATATATATATATATATATTTACATGTATACACATATATACATAGTATCCTGTGGTGCCTAAAGATTCACAGCTATATATATGTGCATATATATGTGTGTACATATATATATATACATTTGTGTATATATATATGTGCATATAGATATGTGAATATATATATATATATATATATATATGTGTGTATTCATAATATATATATGTATATATATGTATAGATATATACTGTATACACACATATATACACATATATATAAGTATATATACATCTATTTATATATATATATAAAAATACATACATACATATACATACATGCACACACACATATACATACATAATAATACATAATACATAATAATTATTCTGTTTGAATGGTTAACATTAGTTTTGGCCAATAAATTTGGGTTTTGTTGCGATACCAAGTAGTTACTTGGTATGACCAAGTAGTTGGTCATACCAATACTGTTACTCATAATTCAAATATCCAAGAACAGAAATCATTATTGATCATACATTAAATTTAACCAAAACACAGGACGGCAACATAACGATATCAATCAAATATTTAAATGGTTGACTTATTCCTTTTTATTACCTAAAATATTTTGAGTAAAGTCAAGATTGAAACATCAGCAAAAACTAATGTCTCTTGATTTAAATCATTTGATATATATTGAAATATAATGCAAATATAAATATATATATATATATATTTAAAATACTTAGTATTTATTAAAACAATATTTATTCCTTAATGTCCTCCTGTGTCCACTGACTTTTTTCCTGAAATTGTAAACAATGACAGTAACAAAAAACGACAAAAATATTTTGTTAAACTAAAAATATAAATTTAATCAACGTAGTATTGACCAAATACCGATACTACACTTGGTATCGTTCCTGTCGATATTTGCATCGATCCGCGTAGCCCTGTTTATATTCAAGAGCTCTAGGTCAGCGGTTGGCATGGCTTACTGTATCCTCCTACGGTGTGAAACATAGCATGTTGAGCTGGTCCCCATCCTCCGGTGATGCTACATTTAGGAATACACCGTAGAGGCGAGATTTGGTGACTTGCACTGTAGAGGGACCGTTAGCAGTCAGCTTGCTAGCGAGGATGTTACATTGTGTTGACGCCGCCATATTTGGAGGACACAGCTAGAATGTGTCATCAACATGCATCATCACCATATTAGATCATGTTAAAAGCTCTACCATCGACCAAATTTATGTACATCGTCAAAATCCGTGTTTTTTAACAAAATGGGCTGCCAAAAGGTTTATGTTGTAATACACTTCCCACCACTGTAGCAGTAATGACAATATGAAACAGAAGAAGTTTGGAGCTAAAGTCATAGAGAAGTTTCTTAAGCGCCAAAATCATGACTAAAGGGGTGAAGCTGTATTTTCATTTGCACTTTAATTTTATTGACAGTTTATTAAAAAAACGTATACATTTATCACAAATTTTGAATCCATTTAATTAATTGTATGTAAAAAAAAATGTCAGCAGTATTCATGAGTCACTTTTTTGTTAATATATTTGTTTAGAACCTGTTTTTGTAATCAGCCTGGCCTAAGCCTTGATAATAATCTTTGTTATCAAAACACACTTTCATATCATTTAACAAGGTTGTAAACTGTATGTACCGTATTTTCCGGAGTATGAGGCGCACATAAAATCCTTCTTTTTCCTCAAAACTCAACAGTGCGCATTATAACCTGGTGCGCCTAATGCAAGGGATAAGTTTGGTTGAGCTTACCCACATCGGAGCAATTTGATTTGGTACATGGTGTGAAGATAAGTATGACCAGTAGATGGCAGTCAAACATAAGAGGTAAGTGTAGGCTACACTGTTTGATGTGCTTCAACATACAGTAAGAATATTATTATGGTGTGTGTATAAGGTAAGACATTATCTGCCGTTTTCTTTTGCAACATTAGGCAAAAGCAACATTTCTTACCTTCTGGTACCTGCTGAACTGTATTTGGGATCTGCATAAATCCTGAAAAATTGCGCGTGTCCGCCTCTGAAGTCGATAAGCTTCTTCCTTTCCTCTATCTGCTTGTTATGTGGCATTCATCCTCCGCTGTTGCCATTTTGCTAATATAAAGTAGTGTAAAGTTCTTACTTGTATCTGTCAGTAAACTCGCCAGGAAAGCGCTAAAACATACTGGTATGGTGAGTTTACATTATTCACCCAAGGAACTTTAGTTATTAGAATTCCGGTCGGACGTTTTTTCACGGGACAAAATCCGGATGAGGAGATGCTGTTCCGTTATTGATTTTAGTAATGTCTGAATGTCATTAGAAGAGTTAGCTCCATCTTTTCACACGTTTTCCACTCCCGCCCTTGCACGCTACAACAAAGATGACGGGGAGAAGACACCGAGCCACGTAAATAAGACCGCCGACAAAACAGCGCATTCGGAAGCGACTGTCAGAAAGCGACTTGAAGATGATTTGTAGAACATAATCTATGCAAGATTTTGACCAAAGAGCCACTATTACATGTTATGTAGACCAGTGGACCCCACCCTTTTTGTAGCTTGAAAATTTGTCCTGCGGCCCGGTGGGGGGGCGATTCTTTTTTTTTCTTCTTTTCTTTGTCATGAAAAAGGGAGTTTTTTTGGGTTGGTGCACTAATTGTATCTTGTGTTTTTTAATGTATATTTCATTAAAAAAATTAAAAAATTAAAAAAAATAAAAATTAATAAAAAAATTATTCTGCGGCCCGGTACCAATCGAGCCCGGTGGTTGGGGACCACTGAAGTGGACCACAGGGAAGTGTTTTATATTTGGAAAAAAAATAAAATAATATGACTCCTTTAATGCGCCCTATAATCCGGTGCACCTTATCTATGAAAAAAGATCAAAAATAGACCATTCATTGGCAGTGCGCCCTATGGTCCGGAAAATACGGTAGATTATATATATATTTATTGAACAAGATTAAAATCAGTGCTATTATTTGAGTGGGCCCGGACTGCTATGTAGTGGAAAATCAATCAATCGACTGATAGTCTTAGGAACCCTTCCCTCACTGACCATGACCCGCCTTGCTGGGGTGGATGGTTAGCGCAGCGGGCAGATGCAGGGAGGCGGGCTCTGTGGGGACTCCTGTGAGCGCGGAGGAGGGCCTGGTCTGCGGGGGGGCGGAGGCCATGCCCACAACGGGTCGCACCAACGCACCGACCGGCGGGGCTGCGCAGACAAGAAGCGTCGTCAGTACGGCAGGTGAACAGACGTGCGCCCGATCAAAAAGCGCGGCGCCACCTACTGTGAATGAGCGTGAGCGGGGTCACCGGCTGACCCGGCGGCATGTTTAGGACCAGAGAAGAACCGGGCCTCGTGCCCTGCAGCGGGAAACCCTGCACGGGAATCACACACACACACACACGTCAACTCGCTCTGTCGGGTAGTCCGCACTACTTTTGTTTGTAGTACCTCAGCGGTTAGGAGAAGGGGCGTGGCCGTGCCAGGGGCGGCCGGGAGGAAGAGCGGCCCCCTGTTTGTCTGCGTCAGGATGAGGGGAGGGGGCTGGGACACCAGGGGTGTGGTAGAGGAAGAGGGAGGAAGAGGAGGCGGCATCAGCGAGGATGGCGATGACGACGCTGAGGGAGAGAAAGAAAGGCGCAGTCAATTTGTTGGGACTCACTTTAAAGGCCTACTGAAACCCACTACTACCGACCACGCAGTCTGATAGTTTATATATCAATGATGAAATATTAACATTGCAACACATGCCAATACGGTCGGTTTAGTTTACTAAATACCGCGGAGTTTCTAGTTGAAAACGTCGCAGAATGATGACGCGTGTGCGTGACGTCTCGAGTTGGAGGGGACATATTAGCCAGCACCACTTGCGGCTAAAAGTCGTCTCTTTTCATCGCGCAATTACACAGTATTTTGGACATCTGTGTTGCTGAATCTTTTGCAATTTGTTCAATTAATAATGGAGAAGTCAAAGTAGAAAGATGGAGGTGGGAAACTTTTCGCCTTTAGCCACACAAACACACGGTGATTCCTTGTTTAAAATTCCCGGAGGTGAAGCTTTACTATGGGGCGGTATAGCTCGGTTGATAGAGTGGCCGTGCCAGCAACTTGAGGGTTGCAGGTTCGATTCCCGCTTCCGCCATCCTAGTCACCACCGTTGTGTCCTTGGGCAAGACACTTTACCCACCTGCTCCCAGTGCCACCAACACTGGTTTAAATGTAACTTAGATATTGGGTTTCACTATGTAAAGCGCTTTGAGTCACTAGAGAAAAGCGCTATATAAATATAATTCACTTCACCTAATTCACCACCATCAGAGCGGTCAAGCGAACATGGTTCCTGACCACTTGTCAACCGGCAGGTTTCGGTGAGAAAATTGTGGTAAAAAGTCGCCTCTTACCGGAGATCAGCGGAGCTTGCGCCGTCCATGCAGCTGCCGTGACTTCCCTCAGGGACTGGCGTCAACACACCCGTGGCCACACCCCTCCGACTATCAGGTACTATTTAACTCACTAAAACATTAGCAACACAATAGAAAGATAAGGGATTTCCCAGAATTATCCGAGTAAATGTGTCTAAAAACATCTGAATCGCCCCCAATGCAATCGCCTTTTTTTTTTTAATCTAATCCTTCACTATCAATATCCTCATTTAAGAATCTTTCATCCTCGCTCAAATGAATGGGGAAAATGTCGCTTTCTCGGTCCGGATAGCTCTTGATGCCGAAGGCTCACATTATAAACAATGTTAGGATGTGATGAGCCCTCGCACCGGTGACGTCATCGTCTGCTACTTCCAGTAAAGGCAAGGCTTTTTTATTAGCGACCAAAAGTTGCGAACTTTATCGTCAATATTCTCTACTAAATCCTTTCAGCAAAAATATGGCAATATCAAGAAATGATCAAGTATGACATATAGAATGGACCTGCTATCCCCGTTTGAATAAGAAAATCTAATTTCAGCAGGCCTTTAAAGGCCTAGTGAAACCCACTACTACCGACCACGCACTCTGATAGTTTATATATCAATGATGAAATATTAAAATTGCAACACATGCCAATACGGCCTTTTTAGTTTACTAAATTGCAATTTTAAATTTCCCGCGAGTTTCTTGTTGAAAACGTCGCGGAATGATGACGCATACACGTGACGTCACGGACTGTAAGGAAATATTAGCGCTGCACCACTAGCGGCAAAAAGTCGTCTGCTTTAATGGCATAGTTACACAGTATTTTGGACATCTGTGTTGCTGAATCTTTTGTAATTGGTTCATTTAATAATGGAGACTATAAAGAAATATGCTGTTGGTGGAAAGTGGTGGATTGCAGCTGCCTTTAGCACCGAGACACAGCCAGTGTTTCTTTGTTTGTTGTGAAGCTTTAACACAGAGCGGTCAAGCGAACAGGATTTCTCTATGTCAACCAGCATGTGTTTGATGGGAAAATTATGATATATATATATATATATATATATATATATATATATATATATATATATATATATATTACCGAAGAAATCATTGGATTATTCGTCATCCTGCAGCACCTGTCAAAAAAGGCAGCTGTGAGCTTGGCTCCTCTGCTTCGCTCTGAGACACTTCGTGTTCACCGCAGCCATCCGACCTTGAGGTAGGGCTTTACAATCTTTAAAATCTCACTAAAACACTATTAAAACAATAAGCAGATAAGGGATCTTCCAGAAATATCCTAGTAAATGTGTCTAATTACATCTGAAACACTCACACTGCCGCCGCCCGGAGCAGTCGCTATTTTTTTTCCTAGTCCTTCACTATCAATACTCTAATTCACAAATCTTTCATCCTCGCTCAAATTAATGGGGAAATTGTCGCTTTCTCGGTCTGAATTGCTCTTACTGCTGGAGGCTCCCATTAAAAACAATGTGAATATGTGTGCAGCCCTGCAACTCCTGACGTCACGTGGACATACTTCCGGTGAAGGCAGGGCTTTTCCATGAGCGACCAAAAGTTGCAAACTTTATCGTTGATATTCTCAACTGAAACCTCACAGTAAAAATATGGCAATATTGCGCAAGTATGACACATAGAATGGACCTGCTATCCCGGTTTAAATAAGAAAATCTCATTTCAGTAGGCCTTTAACACCTGGGGGCAGGTGTGCGTGACGCACCATAGTCTACGTCGTCTTCGTCCACGCTGGCGTCCACCTGTTGCCATGGTTCCAGCTCCTCCTCCTCACACTCCATAAACAACTCTGTGTCCATGTTGCTACGGAAACCACAGGACGGCATCAGACATTTTCGCAGTGAATTATGGGATACCACAGGTTAGAACAGTGTTTTTCAACCTTTTTTGAGCCGAGGCACATTTTTTGCGATGAAAAAATGCGGAGGCACACCACCAACAGAAATTATTTAAAATTGAAACTCCCTTAACTGTAAAATGTGGTTGTCGCAATTGTTGGATATGACCTTAAAGCATAAGCAAGCATGCATCACTATAGCTCTTGTCTCAAAGTAGGTGTACTGTCACCAACTGTCACATCACATGACTTATTTACACTTTTTTGCTGTTTTCCTGCGTGTAGTGTTTTACTTCTTGTCTTGCACTCTTATTTTGGTGGCTTTTTCTCTTTTTTTGTTGGTATTTCACTGTAGCAGTTTCATGTCTTCCTTTAAGCGATATTTCCCACATTTACTTTGTTTTAGCAATCAAGAATATTTCAGTTGTTTTCATCCTTCTTTGTGGGAACATTGTTGACGCCGTCTTTGCTCGACAGTAAGTCTTTGCTGTCGTCCAGCATTCTGTATTTGTTTACTTTTGTAGCCCGTTCAATTTTAGTTTGGTTCTGCATAGCCTTCCCTAAGCTTCAATGCCTTTTCTTAGGGGCACCCACCTTTAGTTTATTTTTGGTTTAAGCATTAGAAACCTTTTTACCTGCATGCTGCCTCCCTCTGTTTCCGACATCTACAAAGCAATTAGCTACCGTCTGCCACCTACTGATATGGAAGAGCCCTAGACCAGTGGTTCTCAACCTTTTTTCAGTGATGTACCCCATGTGAAGATTTTTTTAATTCAAGTACCCCCTAATCAGAGCACAGCGGTTTTGGTTGGAAAAAAATTAGATAAAGAATTAAAATACAGCACTATGTCATCAGTTTCTGATTTATAAAATTGTATAACAGTGCAAAATATTGATAATTTGTAGTGGTCTTTCTTGAACTATTTGGAAAAAAAGATATAAAAATTACTAAAAACTTGTTGAAAAATAAACAAGTGATTCAATTATAAATAAAGATTTCTACACATAGAAGTAATCATCAACTTAAAGTTCCCTCTTTGGGGATTTCAAATAAAGATCCATCTGGATTCATCAACTTAATTGTAAACATTTCTTCACAAAAAAAGAAATCTTTAACATCAATATTTATGAAATATGTCCACAAAAAAATCTAGCTGTCAACACTGAATATTGCATTGATGCATTTCTTTTCAGTTTATGAATTTACATTCATATTTTGTGGAAGTATTATTCAATAAATATATTCATAAAGGATTTTTAAAATGTGGCTATTTTGAGAAAATAAATAAAAAAATCTCACGTACCCCTTGGCATACCTTGAAGTACCACCAGGGGTACGCGTACCCTCATTTGAGAACCACTGCTCTTGACCAGTGTTTTTCAACCTTTTTTGAGTCGAGGCACATTTTTTGCGTTGAAAAAATGCAGAGGCACACCACCAACAGAAATTACTTAGAATTGAAACTCACTTAACAGTAAAATTTGGTTGTCCTAATTGTTGGATATGACCTTAAAGCATAAGCAAGCATGCATCACTATAGCTCTTGTCTCAAAGTAGGTGTACTGTCACCAACTGTCACATCACATCATGACCTTTTTTTTAACTTTTTTGCTGTTTTCCTGCGTGTAGTGTTTTACTTATTGTCTTGCACTCTTATTTTAGTGGCTTTTTTTCTTTTTTTGTTGGTTTTTCACTGTAGCAGTTTCTTGTCTTCCTTTAAGCGATATTTCCCGCATTTACTTTGTTTTAGCAATCAAGAATATTTCAGTTGTTTTCATCCTTCTTTGTGGGAACATTGTTGATTGTCATGTCATGTTCGGTTGAACATTGTGGACGCCGTCTTTGCTCCACAGGAAGTCTTTGCTGTCGTCCAGCATTCTGTATTTGTTTACTTTTGTAGCCCGTTTAGTTTTAGTTTGGTTCTGCATAGCCTTCCCTAAGCTTCAATGCCTTTACTTAGGGGAACCCACCTTTTGTTTATTTTTGGTTTAAGCATTACAAACCTTTTTACCTGCATGCTGCCTACCGCTGTTTCCGACATCTACAAAGCAATTAGCTACCGGCTGCCACCTACTGATATGGAAGAGCTCTAAACAGCACGACACTCAACAACAACACATCATTTGCAGACTATAACTACTGGTTTGCAAAAAATATTTTCAACCCAAATAGGTGAAATTAGACAATCTCCCACGGCACACTAGTGTGCCGCGGCACAGTGGTTGAAAAACACTGGGTCAGAATATGCCTTCCAGAAGTGTTTGGATACACAACACTACCTTTTCTTCTACGGTCTGGTGGATAAAACCCGCGGGTGCCAAAAGAGGACCGGGTGGAGGGTCCGAGTAGTCCTAACGGAACCGGGACACCGGTTCGCTCCTTGTCCCCGTCAGCAGCCTGAGGCGCCTTGGAGTCTCTAAGCACCGCCCCCTGCGATGCACCGAGCGCTCCCTAAATGCTCGGTGCGGCTCTGGTCGTGAAGCAAACCGAGCCGAGCCAAGCCGAGCCGTTCTTACCTGCGCCGGAATGTGAAGCCAGACACCGCGGACGAGTTGCAGCAGACGACAAACCTGAGAGGCAGGACTTCCGGTTGCTTTTTGTGTCTCTTCCTGTTTGTTCACGTTCCGCTTACGTCACTTCCCTTTTAGGACGCCGTCGTTGTGACTGAGTTCATCTTTATTATCATCGTCAGTTGGAACGAGTTCGACTTAAACAACCGGCGAAGAAAATGTGCAAGGACGCTGAAGAAAAGCAACAAACTCTAAAGCACCGCGTTGGCCTGGCCGCCATGTTGGTTGCGTGTTTTTCGCTTCTGGGCGGAGCTACACATTGTGACGTCACAACGAAAAAAACAGACGGAATTGAGAAAAAATATAACTTTTTTTTTTTTAACCTTCCTCTTGTGTTAGCTTTCTGTTACCATCTCTGATGTTAACGGGTCGGTTTTGACCCATGTCTTGAATCAGCTGTAAAATACACTAAAAACGGTTATCTATCATCCAATTTGTTTCCCATCTCTTGGTTACCTTGTTAGGCTTCCTTATCCATGAAAATATTGGTTTTAGTATTTTTGGAGTGGGCCATTTCGCCTTTTTTTTTGCCAGTATACCCCTAGATTTCAATTTAAAAAAAATGGTCAAATTAATTTTAAAAGAATCTTATAAATAAATAAAAGGTTGTTGTGCTACCTGACTATTACTGAGGGGTATTAGAACATAAATCTTATCTTATCTCTTATTTGTTTTATTTATTTTTTCATTTTAATAATTTTGAGACTGAATTGACCTCACATGTCAGGACATGAACGTCTTTGTTTGTTTTTGTACTGGATAACAAGGTAAAATGAGAATCCCCTAAAGCTCACACGGTTGGGAGAGGAGCTGGCTGTCAGTGTCTTCAGTTTTGGCTCGAATTATTGCTTGATAATCTTATTTTTATAACTGTGTCGAAACCGACCCTAACAACACCAAGGTCATAATTTCATCCAGATCATTTTATAATTTAGTGAAAAACCAAACAAATGTTTTGTTTTGTTGAAATAGAGGTTCCTGACAAAGTCAAAAAGCCTTGATGCAAAAAAATGTAATTTACATGGTTATTTTATGCCTTTAAAAACTAAAACGGGTCGGTGCCGACCCTAACACAAGACGAAGGTTAAAGGCCTACTGAAATGAGATTTTCTTATTTAAACGGGGATAGCAGGTCCATTCTATGTGTCATACTTGATCATTTCGCGATATTGCCATATTTTTGCTGAAAGGATTTAGTAGAGAACATCGAAGATAAAGTTTGCAACTTTTGGTCGCTAATAAAAAAGCCTTGCCTGTACCGGAAGCAGCAGATGTTGTGCCCGTGACGTCATGGGTTGTGGAGCTCCTCACACCCTCACATTGTTTGCAATCATGGCCACCAGCAGCGAGAGTGATTCGGACTGAGAATGCGACGATTTTCCCATTCATTTGAGCGAGGATGAAAGATTCCTGGATGAGGAAAGTGAGAGTGAAGACCTAAGAAAAAAAAAAGACAGGGCAGTGGGAGCGATTCAGATCTTATTAGACACATTTATTAGGATCATTCTGGAAAATCCCTTATCTGGTTAAATAATAATAATAAATAAATAAATGGGTTGTACTTGTATAGCGCTTTTCTACCTTCAAGGTACTCAAACCGCTTTGACACTACTTCCACATTCACCCATTCACACACACATTCACACACTGATGGAGGGAGCTGCCATGCAAGGCGCTAACCAGCACCCATCAGGAGCAAGGGTGAAGTGTCTTGCTCAGGACACAACGGACGTGACGAGGTTGGTACTAGGTGGGAATTGAACCAGGGACGCTCGGGTTGCGCACGGCCACTCTCCCCACTGCGCCACGCCGTCCCTAATTACTAATTATTACTTACTAATTACTTACTAATTATTTTCCATTTGTGACTGTACCTTTAACTTATGTAGGACCTGGGGGGGGGGGTTTATGTGTGTATGGGGTATGGGGTGGGTTGCTGTTCTTGGAAATGGGTGGGGAAAAAAGGGGAAAATGTGTCAACTGTTCTATTGTACATTGTAATATCTGTCAAATTCAATAAAAACATGTATTAAAAAAAAAAGAGAATTTAGTCTTGTCCAAGGAACATTTGTATTTGACGTTCACAAAACACAAAAGTTAGGTCGGTACTTTTTACTAAAAGGCTAACATCTTCGGTACGTAGTTTAGCTGGAAATTGTTATTGTGTTACTAGTGTTTTAGTGAGATTATATAGTCGTACCTTAAAGTCGGAGGGGTGTGGTGGCCGCTAGTGTCCCTGAGGGAAGCCACGTTTCTCGACGAGGCGAAGCGAAGGCAGCCGGTCGGGCCTGGCTGAGTTTTTTTCCCCCTCCTCCACGGTGGAAGCATCCCATGTTTGGGGGCGGCCGGTCGGAGGAGCCAAGAGAGTCCGCAGCTGCCTCTTTCACAGATGCACAAAGAACGACGCAAGCTCCGCTCATGTCTATGGTAAGAGCCGACTTATTATCACAATTTTCTCACCGAAACCTGCCGGATGACATTTGGTCGGGAACCATGTTCGCTTGACCGCTCTGTTTCATAGTAAAGCTTCACCTTCGGGACTGTAAACAAGGAAACACCGGCTGTGTTTGTGTTGCTAAAGGCAGCTGCAATACACCGCTTCTCACCTACATCTTTCTTCTTTGACGTCTCCATTAATAATTGAACAAATTGCAAAAGATTCAGCAACACAGATGTCCAGAATACTGTGTAATTATGCGATTAAAGCAGACCACTTATAGCTGGGATCGGGCTGGAACAAAATGTTCGCTGCAATCCGTGACGTCATGCGCACGTTTTCAACAGGATACTTCGCGCAAATTTTAAATTTGCAATTTAGTAAACTAAAAAGGCCGTGTTGGCATGTGTTGCAATGTTAATATTTCATCATTGATATATAAACTATCAGATTGCGTGGTGGGTAGTAGTGGGTTTCAGTAGGCCTTTAAATCATTAATTAAATGTGTCAAGGTGAATTATGTAATAGACCAGGGGTCACCAACCTTTTTGAAATCAAGAGCGACTTCTTGGGTACTGATTAATACGAAGGGCTACCAGTTTGATACACACTTACATAAATTGCCAGAAATAGCCAATTTGCTTATTTACCTTTAATAAATAAATCTATATGTATTAAAAAATGGGTATTTCTGTCTGTTATTCCGTCGTACATTTTTTTTCCTTTTACGGAAAGTTCTTTGTAGAGAATAAATGATGAAAAAAACACTTAATTGAACGGTTTAAAAGAGGAGAAAACACGAAAAAAAATGAAAATTTAATTTTGAAACAGTTTATCTTCAATTTCGACTCTTTAAAATTCAAAATTTAACCGAAAAAACTAAACAGAAAAACTAGCTAATTCGAATCGTTTTGAAAAATTTTTTAAAAGAATTTATGGAACATCATTAGTAATTTTTCCTGATGAAGATTAATTTTAGAATTTTGATGACATGTTTTAAATAGTTTAAAATCCAATCTGGACTTTGTTATAGTATATAACAAATTGGACCAAGTGATATTTCTAACAAAGACAAATCGTTGTTTCTTCTAGATTTTCCAGAAGAAAAAAATTAAAAGAAATTTAAAAGACTTTGAAATAAGATTTAAATTTGATTCTACAGATTTTATAGATATGCCAGAATATTTTCTATTTATTTTAATCATAATTAAGTTTGAAGAAATATTTCACAAATATTCTTCGTCGAAAAAACAGAAGCTAAAATGAATAATTAAATTAAAATGGAAGGAATTTCAAAGGTAAAAAGGTATGTGTGTTAAAAATCCTAAAATAATTTTCAAGGTTGTATTTTTTCTCTAAAATTGTCTTTCTGAAAGTTATAAGAAGCAAAGTTTTAAAAAAAAAATGAATTTATTTAAATAAATTCAGACCAAGTCTTTAAAATATTTTCTGTGATTTTCAAATTCTATTTGAGTTTTGTCTCTCTTAGAATTAAAAATGTCGAGCAAAGCGAGACCAGCTTGCTAGTAAATAAAATAAAATTTAAAAAATAGAGGCAGCTCACTGGTAAGTGCTGCTATTTGAGCTATTTAGGCCAGCGGGCGACTCATCTGGTCCTTACGGGCTACCTGGTGCCCGCAGACACCACGTTGGTGACCCCTGGGTTAGAGTGTCCGCCCTGAGATCGGTAGGTTGTGAGTTCAAATCCTGGCTGAGTCATACCAAAGAGTATAAAAATGGGACCCGTTTTCCTCCCTGCTTGGCACTCAGCATTAAGGGTTGAAATTGGGGGTTAAATCACCATAAATGATTCCCGGGCGCAGTACCGCTGCTGCCCACCAGGGGGTAATCAAGGGTGATGGGTCAAATGCAGAGAATAATTTTGCCACATCTAGTATGTGTGTGACAATCATTGGCACTTTAACTTTAACTTAAAGATCTAAAAAAAATTATTTGGGAATGTCCGGGAGGCCAGATTGAAAAACTCAACGGGCCGCATTTGGCCCCCGGGCCTTAATTTGCCCAAGTCTGACATAAGCGGTTGGCCGGATCAAGTCACATGACCGACACGGCGGCTGCACCCGCCCTCTGACAGGAAGTTGTGGTCAAGTGTGTGCGTGCTTTTTAATCCCATGTAATCAGGTTTAATCTGGCCCCGCCCCCTCCTTGTTCTGCTGCGGCTTGGCCTCTCAGCGCACTTTGTGGACCTGCAACATGAGGGCCGAGACTGGCGCTGCTTTTCTGGTGCTGCCGTGGCCCGAAGGGTCGGAGGCGGCGGCGGCGGCGGCGGCGGCGGCGGCGGCGGCGGCGGCGGCGGCGGCGGCGGCGGCGGCTGCGGAGGAGGCACAGGGTCGAGGGGGCACGCTGGTCCGTGGCGGGGCGCTACTGGGAGTAGTTTTGATCTGTGAGATGACCTTTTCATGAGCATGGTGTAATGTGGTCATTATCCGTCATCCTCTCACCAACGTGTGTGTGTGTGTGTGTGCGTGTGTGTGTGTGTGTGTGTGTGTGTGTGTGTGTGTGTGTGTGTGTGTGTGTGTGTGTGTGTGTGTGTCCAGGTGTGGCAGTTCTTCGCAGGTGGATCGCAGGCGGAGTGTGTCGCAGCCGGCGGCGTCAGGACGGGAAGACGGTGTTGGTGACGGGCGCCAACACTGGCATCGGCAAGGAGACATGCCGAGAGTTGGCGCGCAGGGGTGAGTGGGCGGCCATCTTTGTCAGGGCAAAGCAGGAAGTGTCCATCTAAAGCAGTGTTTTTCAACCACTAGTGTGCCGTGAGATACGGTCTGGTGTGTCGTGGGAGATTGTCTAATTTCACCTATTTGGGTTAAAAATATATTTTG